>NW_019174347.1:1226220-1466951 GCF_002260705.1 Seriola dumerili
GGGCAAGGGTGACAAAGTGATAAACTGATGATGGAGAACAAGACAAAAGGCTTCGTGTCTTAGAGCCTCTTTCAGGAATCCATACAACAGACTGAATCTAGGTTTTGTCATCAGGAAGAACACGTGAATGAGGAATTTAAGTTGTTGTTATTAAAAATCCTCATGAACTCTATGATACAAAATAAAATATTTTATTGAAATAAAGTGATACAAATGCATTTTAGCTTCTTTTTTTTTTTGCAAGTGCAGTTAGCTAAACTCAGCTAGCAAAGGAAATGTCTCTGTATTTTGCATATTTTTAAGAAAAATGATTTTTATTGGATGGATGGATTATTTGATTACGACATGTACTTTTTGTTGTGACTGTGTCTTTTTAACGGTGTGTGTGGCTCAAGCTGCTGAAGTCAATGAAGGGGCAAAATGAAAACTTTTCAGAGCTGCTTTTCAAGCCGCAGGAGGCGAGTGTTGGTAGTGTACAGAGAGTGTTTCACAAACACTGTTCATGTGTCTACCACGTAAAACAGAAACAGATTTTTTTTACTCTGCAGTCGGTCAGTTGCAGAAATGACTATGAAACGAGGAACAGCGAAGGGAACTGCTTTTTAATGGACAGCTGCTAAACAAAACAATGTCAGTAATGCTTGTAATTCATTATCCACTGACATTCAGTAGCGGCGGCTGATAACACCCAGTCAGGAAGTGAACGTTTCCGTTTCTGCCCGTCCAGACTACAACGCAAACCCTGATGTTTTCAAACCAAAATGGGGTCAGCAGCGTTTCCAAAAGTCTCAGTTTCAGGGCTGAAAACTCTGGAGTAGTGTGGAGGGCAGGAGTAAACGCAACAAAAGAGGTGTGTTTTAAAAACGCAAAGGTATTATGTGGGATGTAAATGAACTTCCTACATCATAAGCATGATACTCAGACTCAATGAGATTTTGATTCACTTATTAGCAATTCTGACACGTTTATGATGCCAATTTCTGTTTGTGGGGTGGGTTACTCTGCCATAATCAGTCACTAGACAGCTATGAATACATCCCACCAATGTCCTGTTCCCTGAGGTGAAGCTTGGACGTACAGGCTGGTTACTAGGTTTGTCATGGTAATCTGACATCCACACGCACGCTTTGTTGCTGCTTTACAAACCAGGAACACGACCATCATTAATTTCACAAGACCTGTTTGAATCACTGAAAAATACTGACATGTTGACGGATACCAAATAATTTGCACTCAGCTGTAAAATGAATAAAAACTGATTTCACTTGAATCTCGAATCCATTTCTCTTGGGGAGAAGGAAAAACTACACAAACAGTTCTGCTGCTACTGAATCTGAATTTGAATAGTGTCAATATTGGAAAATGTTGTGATATCTGCTGCTGGTAAACAACCTCACAGGCTCGACAGCAGAGTGACAGTTGTGTGAGATGTGAGCTTCATGTGACTCAAAGGATTGTTTGTGATGGATTGCTGTCACTCGCGGGCTCACGCATGTTTCAGCCAGATAATATATTCTAATGCTTTAACTTATATTATGTTTTTCACAACTTTTTAGGCTCGCGGGGACACTGTCATTGACACGTGAAGGGTACAGGACGGTGTTGAAGAGGTTGACAGGGTTAATACATGTCCTCCATTCGCAAATACGCTTTGCAAGTTACCGTTGGAGACCCTCAAGGTCGGTGCGCTGAAACAGTCTAGTACAGTGGTTCCAGACGTTTCCGACTCATGGTCCGCTTGAAAGTCTCAAATAACGTCTGCGTGCACATTGACCCGTAACAATACGGAGGCCAAACAGTGACTTCTCAGAACATTAGGATTCAACTGAAAGCAGGGGATGTGGTGTGTTTGTTGTGTGTGTGTGTGTGTTGTGTGTGTGTGTTGTGTGTGTGTGTCTTCCTATCATTTTGGTTGATATACATGATGGCTTTAACTGAGAAGGAAAAACAATGAAAGGAGTTTTTAAAGATCATTTCTTTAAAACATTAAAAACATTATTTATAAAATTTTTTTTTTTTTTATAATTACATTTTTACCAAAATTGTTATTTTTGCCTGGCCTGCAACTTTGCATTTAAGCAATTTAGTCTCGTAAATGTTATTAACTGAGCTTTAGAGGTGCAGGTGGTTTTGTTTCTTTTGGACCGAGCCATGCTAACCATTTCCCCTGTTTCCACTCTTTATGCTAACTAAGCTAGCCATCTCCTGGATGAAGCTAAAAGCATTGATACAGAATCAGAGGTAGAAATAATTCAAAAAAGAAAAAAAGAAAAAAAGTATTTGTTTTTTGTTTTTGTGAATCTACAGGTGAGGACAGTGAGAGCGTTTTGTGTGTTGAAACAAAGGCCCAGATGTTTGTGTGTACTGCAGCTTGTAGCAACCAGTGTCCTTCAATGGCTCTAACTCAATTTATTTGTCCCATCTAATACAATTTTTCTGCTCTTTCATTTGATTAGCAGCGGTGAGCGTCTAATCCTCTTCATCCGTGCAGCCGCTGATCATTTACTTCTGTTTCTGTGTGTGTGAATGTTTCGGAAAGGTCACCGTGTCATTGTGAAGGATGGAGCGGAGCTGCAGAGGCTGCTCCCGTGTTTGTACACTGATTTTTATCTCATGCATTGTTTTGTGTTGTGTGTGTGTGTCTGTGTGTGTGGTGTGTGTGTGGTGGTGTGAAACTATGATGTCTGAGGTTTCAATGCTGGTTTTGGTCTGTCATCGCGAGTAGCGACTCGTGGTGCGAGTACTAGCTCTGTATCGCTTGTGTGTACGTGTCGCCTCTGTGTGTCGACATCGCTGCTGCTAGGTATGTTGTGTGTGTGTGCTCTGTGTTTGTGCACTTCCGCTCGATCTCTGAGGCATGGAGGTAAATATCCCGGCATGTGCTGGATTCCCATCACGATAGCCAGTGGACAAGCCTGTGCTTCACGCTGTCCTTGTGTCTCCCCTAATCATGGCTTATTGATCACACGTCTGCTGAATCAATATTTTTATGCATGGCATTTTTTTCCATTCTCTGTCAAACATCTCAAGCCATCGGAGATGATTCCACCAGGGAAATGGATTATTTGTCCAAACAGCAGGTGACATTGGCAGAGTGAAATTTGTATGAGGGAATCATCCGGCTCCTCTCTGCGACTCAGGCAATATGTCTGCCTGCAGGCTGACTTCTTAATATCTGACAACAGTCAAATATGAGCAATGATTTTATGACATTATTCAACAGTAATGTGGAGCTGTATTAACATTCGTGTGGGCGGTCATGTATGTGTGATATGATTTGGCGACGGAGAAAAAGAGCAGCGGCGAAGGCGAGGAAGAGATTAAGGGGACAGGAAAGTGAAGAAGACAGCGACAGAAGAGGAGCACGAGGAGGAAGAGCAGCTGACAGGAGTGGAAAGGATGAGGAGGAGGAGGAGGAGGAGGAGAGGAGGAGGAGGAGGAGGAGGAGGAGGGGGCAAGGGTGACAAAGTGATAAACTGATGATGGAGAACAAGACAAAAGGCTTCGTGTCTTAGAGCCTCTTTCAGGAATCCATACAACAGACTGAATCTAGGTTTTGTCATCAGGAAGAACACGTGAATGAGGAATTTAAGTTGTTGTTATTAAAAATCCTCATGAACTCTATGATACAAAATCAAAATATTTTATTGAAATAAAGTGACACAAATGCATTTTAGCTTCTTTCTTTTTTTTGCAAGTGCAGTTAGCTAAACTCAGCTAGCAAAGGAAATGTCTCTGTATTTTGCCATATTTTAGAAAAATGATTTTTATTGGATGGATGGATTATTTGATTACGACATGTACTTTTTGTTGTGACTGTGTCTTTTTAACGGTGTGTGTGCTCCAGCTGCTGAAGTCAATGAAGGGGCAAAATGAAAACTTTTCAGAGCTGCTTTTCAAGCCCGCAGGAGGCGAGTGTTGGTAGTGTACAGAGAGTGTATTCACAAACACTGTTCATGTGTCTACCCACGTAAAACAGAAACAGATTTTTTTACTCTGCAGTCGGTCAGTTGCAGAAATGACTATGAAACGAGGAACAGCGAAGGGAACTGCTTTTTAATGGACAGCTGCTAACAAAAACAATGTCAGTAATGCTTGTAATTCATTATCCACGCTGCATTCAGTAGCGGCGGCTGATAACACCCAGTCAGGAAGTGAACGTTTCCGTTTCTGCCCGTCCAGACTACAACGCAAACCCTGATGTTTTCAAACCAAAATGGGGTCAGCAGCGTTTCCAAAAGTCTCAGTTTCAGGGGCTCGAAAACTCTGGAGTAGTGTGGAGGGCAGGAGTAAACGCAACAAAAGAGGTGTGTTTTAAAACGCAAAGGTATTAATGTGGATGTCAATGAACTTCCTACATCATAAGCATGATACTCAGACTCAATTGAGATTTTGATTCACTTTATTAGCAAATCTGACACGTTTATGATGCCAATTTCTGTTTGGGGGTGGGTTACTCTGCCATAATCAGTCACTAGACAGCTATGAATACATCCCACCAATGTCCTGTTCGGTAACAAGGCAAGCTGTGGTGACGGTAACAAGGCGTGGTTAACTTAAGGTTTGTCATGGTAATCTGACATCACACGCACGCTTTGTTGCTGCTTTACAAACCAGGAACACGACCATCATTAATTTCACAAGACCTGTTTGAATCACTGAAAAATACTGACATGTTGACGGATACCAAATAATTGCACTCAGCTGTAAATGAATAAAAACTGATCTCACTTGAATCTCGAATCCATTTCTCTTGGGGGAGAAGCAAAACTACACAAACAGTTCTGCTGCTACTGAATCTGAAGTTTGAATAAGTGTCAATATTGGAAAATGTTGTGATATCTGCTGCTGGTAAACAACCTCACGGGCTCGACAGCAGAGTGACAGTTGTTGAGATGTGAGCTTCATGTGACTCAAAGGATTGTTTGTGAGATGCTGTCTCACTGCGGCTCACGCATGTCTCAGCCAGATAATATATTCTATGCTTTATATATATTACTATTTTCACAACCTTTTAGGCTCCGCGGGGACACTGTCATTGACACGTGAAGGGTACAGGACGTGTTGGAACGGTTGACAGGGTTAATACATGTCCTCCATTCGCAAATACGCTTTGCAAGTTACCGTTGGAGACCCCTCAAAGGTACGGTGGCTGAAACGGTCTAGTACAGTGGTTCCAGACGTTTTCCGACTCATGGTCCGCTTGAAAGTCTCAAATAACGTCTGCGGTACACATCTGACCCCGTAACAATACGGAGGCCAAACAGTGACTTCTCAGAACATTAGGATTCAACTGAAAGCAGGGGATGGGTGTGTTTGTTTGTGTGTGTGTGTGTGTGTGTGTGTGTGTGTGTGTGTGTGTGTGTGTCTTCCTATCATTGGTTTATCACAGTGATGGACTTTAACATGAGAAGGAAAAACAATGAAAGGAGTTTATAAAGATCATTTCGTTTTAAAACATTTAAAAACATTATTTATAAAATTTTATTTTTTTTTTTATAATTACATTTTTTCACCAAAATTGTATTTTTGCCTGGCCTGCAACTTTGCATTTAAGCAATTTAGTCTCGTAAATGTTATTAACTGAGCTTTAGAGGTGCAGGTGGTTTTGTTTCTTTTGGACCGAGCCATGCTAACCATTTCCCCCTGTTTCCACTCTTTATGCTAAGCTAAGCTAGCCATCTCCTGGATGAAGCTAAAAGCATTGATACAGAATCAGAGGTAGAAATAATTCAAAAAAGAAAAAAAAGAAAAAAGTATTTGTTTTTTGTTTTTGTGAATCTACAGGTGAGGACAGTGAGAGCCGTTTGTGTGTTGAAACAAAGGCCCAGATGTTTGTGTGGTACTGCAGCTGTAGCAACCAGTGTCCTTCAATGGCTCTAACTCAATTATTTGTCCCATCTAATACAATTTTTCTGCTCTTTCATTTGATTAGCAGCGGTGAGCGTCTAATCCCTCTTCATCCCGTGCAGCCGCTGATCATTTACTTCTGTTTCTGTGTGTGTGGAATGTTTCGGAAAGGTCACCGTGTCATTGTGAAGGATGGAGCGGAGCTGCAGAGGCTGCTCCCGTGTTTGTACACTGATTTTTATCTCATGCATGTTTCTGGTGTTGTGTGTGTGTGTCTGTGTGTGTGTGTGTGTGTGTGTGTGTGAAACTATGTGTGCGTTTAATTGCCTTTGTTTGTACCTGTGCATGTGCTGCGTCAGTGTTTGTGTTGCTGTAATCTCATCTCCTGGGGTAATCGCTTGTGTGCGTGTGCATGTGTGTGCGTGTGTGTGTGTGTGCGTGCGTGTGACTGTTTTGTGTGTCTCTGTGTTTGTGCATTACCTGGGCATGGAGGTAAATATAACCCCGGCATGTGCTGGATTCCCAGTCACATCAGCCAGTGGACAAGCCTTCATGTGCTTCACCTGCCTTTTTCTTCCCCTAATCATGGCTTATTGATCACACGTCTGCTGAATCAATATTTGTTATGCATGGCATTTTCCATTCTCTGTCAACATCTCAAGCCATCGGAGATGATTCCACCAGGGAAATGGATTATTTGTCCAAACAGCAGGTGACATTGGCAGAGTGAATTTGTATGAGGGAATCATCCGGCTCCTCTCTGCGACTCAGGCAATATGTCTGCCTGCAGGCTGACTTCTTAATATCTGCAGCAACAGTCAAATATGAGCAATGATTTTATGACATTATTCAACAGTAATGTGGAGCTGTATTAACATTCTGGTGGCGGTGCATGTGTGTGTGTGTGTGTGTGTGTGTGCTCTGTCACAGGCGAGGCCACAGTCTGCGACTCAGACAGCCATCTGAGAGGAAGAGAGAGGAATAAAGTCTGAGACTTCATTTGGCAAAAGCAGTGAACACTGATGAACAGGGAGGAAAAGTCTGAGTGAGGATTGTTGAAATACTGTCCTGGGGGAAAGTCATTTAAGTTTGTTCTGTGCTATGATTTCATTCCAGTGTATTTCTCTATGGGCGTACAGGGGGAAATAATTACTTCATAAACCTTTACATACTGCAGCTTTTTGGCTGCAATTCAGAATTATTTATTTCCAATTATTGAATCTAAGTGTCTGCATGGTGTGAATAAAGTGCTAATTATTCATGTAGTGTGAATGAGGCAGAAGTCTACACTTGCAAAGAACACACACACACACATACGTTACTAATCTCTAACATAAATGTACTTTTCTTCAGAAACACTGTTGGCGGACTCAAATTACATCCAGACAATTTTCCATTATGCTCTGATTTGGAAATTTAAAGGTTAAAAATTGGCATCCAGGCTAAAACTGAACTAGATTTGTTTTTTAGATCTATGAGCTATGAAGTGGGCGGAGTTAGTTTGGTCCTGTTCATTTTCCAAGGCTTGAATGGACATGAAACTCTGCCAGTTCAACCATTAGTACAAAAAACTGTTAGATGAGTTTTTTATTAAAAAAGTTAAAGGCTAATTATACAACTCAAAAGAAACAGCCAATCACAGANCTTGAATGGACATGAAACTCTGCCAGTTCAACCATTAGTATAAAAAACTGTTAGATAAGTTTTTTATTAAAAAAGTTAAAGGCAGGAGCCTGTGTACATAAAAAATGTAAAATGAGAGGCTAATTATACAACTCAAAAGAAACAGCCAATCACAGGGAAACTTGTGTTGTGTGTGTGTCTAATGGCTAAACTGAAGCTAATGATTGGAACCTGATAAAATATTCAGTAGTATTAAGTTCATTTTTGAATTGTGGGTAATGTTGGATTAATCCAGCCACCATGATTCCATGTTTGTTCCCCAGTGTTCTCCGTGTTTGTAATTTTCTACTTTCCTCCTACAGCTCTGCTTCTTCTCCATAGCAACAGTGGTCAGAGCAGCCATGCTAAAGGCCCTTGTGAGTCTGTACTGAGGCACAGCTAAATGCTAACATCAGCATGCTAACACGCTCACAATGACAATGCTAACATTCAGATGCTAAACATCCAGTAATGTTTACCATATTCACCTGCTTGGTTCAATGTGTGGTGAGTTTTGCAGGTATTTGATTATAAACGAAAGCTGACCTGATGGTGGCGCCATAAAACTAGTAGAGCTATTATAAAACTGTCCACAAGTTGAAAACTTTACAGCGGTAAAAAAAGAAGAAGAAAAAAAAATCCAAAACACTGCAGCTTCTCCAAATTTGCTGAGTTATAACTATGTATAATTTTTCAGCAGCATTTCAGTGGCCAAATTACATTGTGCACTAAAGGCATGCTTTCCATTTGAATATGCTGCTTAATACAACAACAGTATATGCAATAGATGTCCAAACACGTTTGCTTTTCAACAAAGTTAAGCCCAATTTGAATCAAGACCTCTTTTTAATACCTCTGTATTTTAAAGCTAATGAAGTTGTTGGCACCGTAGTGTTGAGAACTCTGCTCTATTGTTTGTTCTGAGACGTGTTATGACAGACTTTGAGAATGCCCAGATGTCTCTTCGCAAAGTGGTGTGCAAAACCATATTAGGTAAGAATGTTCATTGTTTCCCAGTTAAAAGCACAGAGTCATCACTCACCAGTAGAACATCTAGATGATGACTTTATGCCTTTTACTAACACTGGTCTGATGATGGGTGTGTCTGTCAGCAGCAGAAAAGCTGCCAGCTGTCCGCTCCAAGTCCCCACATATGTTATCTCTGAGACAGTGGTTAAAAAAACACAGCTAGAACCCACAGAGCAAAGGATGAAGATATTAAAAAACTTGGTCTGAAGCAGCAGGAAAAGTCATTTCTTTAAATATATTCTTTTTTGTAACTTTTAGAATTAACTTTGTGTCAGTGTTGGAATAATCTTGCTGTAATGTATAGAGTGTGGTCTGTTTGGTTATGTATCATTGAGGTTGCAGTTTCCACTTAGGCTTCTGTTATTAAAGCCCAAACACTGTGTCATTAACCCCTAAAAAATTATTAATGAATAAATAAATAAAAAAAACCCCATCCCCAATTGTTTCACCATCACAGATATTGCTTTTGTCTTTCCTGTTGAAAAAAACAAAACAAAAACAATTTCCACCCTAATCTTGCTCTTGGGTAAGCCTTCACAAGAGTCAACAACAACAACGACCAAATCCTTAATCATGAGTAATTGCATCAAAAACTCATATCGGTTTCCTCCCAAATGAGTCAACAAAGCAAATCTCCTGAATAACAAATGGCGACATGCCAGCAATCGTTAAGCTATTATAAGCGGATGGGCTAATTACTGTACATCTGCAGAGAACAGGGGAGGTTGCCGTTATTGCAACAGATTTCCCACTGCTGTCAGTCTAGCTAATGGGAACCTGCACCACAGGCTCCCAACTTTGGTGCTCATTTAATGTCCTGCTGAAGTTACGTGAAGCTGCTTGACCTGGACTTGGAAAAGTGTTTTAGGAAACACAACTTTTAAAAATTTTTTAAAATAATTTTTGTGTTGTTGTGCCCTCCCGCCCCCCAGTCTGAACCATGGCAGTGTGAAATAACTCACAAGTGTCATGCAGTGCAGAAAGTGAGGAGCTAATCAGTTATCCACACACCCTCCAGATGACATACATTTACACTGTAAACATTCAGCTAATGATTTGACTCAAGGTATACAAAATAATTGAGCAGGAAGGATGGTCCCTCAACAGCAGCGGCATCAGATAACACCTCATTTACAAGTCATTTACAGATTCATGACATGTAGCACATTTTTAACCCAGTTTAAGAAAAGTTGCTCTAAGCGTTCATTATAATTCTGTGTTTTGTTTAACTATAGATTCATTTACTGTCTTTTCTACACTTTTTTTCTTGTATTCTTACCATAAAGTTATTACTCTTTAGACTACAACTTTATGAGAAGTTTATTGAAATATAACTTTAAAGGACCTATAAGTTGTGCTATTGCTACATAGCCAACGTTAGCATTAACAGCTGTTTACATACCAGTCTTGGCCAGACCTTCAGCTATCGTTGCGTTTACAATACGAGAGGTTATATATAATACGCCCTCTGAGCAACGCTACTTCTTTAGATCACCCTGGACGCTACAGAGACTCGGTATCGGAAAGTGATTAGACAGTCCAACCAGGCCAGGGCTAGCTGGTTAGCATGCTAACAAAACAAATGTAGAAAGCCAAGAGCTGTCTCCAGTGGTGGGAAGCAACTTCTGTGTTTACCAAAGAAATGAGGTTTGATGCTGAACTTACAACACTTCTTGCAGACTGGTAAGTAAACAGCTGTTTGCTGTGTAGCAACAGCAAAACTTACAAATTGTTCCTTTAAATTTCACTTGTGGTTAATATTAACACAAGTGGCTACTGGTGTTAAAGGTTACGTAAAAAGCATTAGGGTTCATCACATCATGGTATCATGATTATCATGGTATTTTTCTTAATGAAGAAAACTAAGAGGTCAGTTTAAAAAATCATCATCACAATATGACTGTTGCCTTCTGCATCAGGTCCAGTGCGCATGGATTATTTCCAGTGAATCCTTTTTATGCAATTTGAATCATATGGAAAAGGTAGTAACATTGCTGACTACTACACAGAGAAGTAATTATAGAATTAAAAAAATACTGAGTGACTGTTGCTGAAAATGCAGACTATAAATAGAGCTCCATCAAAAATAAGATGTGATATAGTGAAAGTCTTAAGGGATGCTGGAAAACCTTCTATCTATATGATATTAAACTGCAAGGTGGCTGAGACATAATATATGCTGAGCAGAGAGCTCAGCAATGAGCCGGAGGAAGCAGCTCAGCTGCTGACACATCTGGATTTTCTTTGCCCTCAATAACCTAGTTTCTGTTGAGGAACTTTTTAGAAAATGAAGACTGACTGACACAAGTGCAGAAATTAACAAATGACTGAAATAAAGATTTGATGCCTTTTAGTCATTTAAATGAAGATAAAAGCAGAGAACAGTGAATGCAACAGGAAGTGTTAAGACTTTGACAAGTGGTAAGAGACTCCACTCACCAAGGATATGAACTTTGACTGAAGCTGTGAATCAGCCATAATGGACCCTGACAAGGCAGCGCATTTCATAAAATGTGATAACCCTGTAATAATAATAATCCTGTTTTTCAGGAGGCGAGGCCTTTATAAATCTATTCATTGTGTTTTTGTATATTTTTATCCTCAAACTTTGTTTTAACAACCTCTAATTGAAAATTGTTCATCTCTTAGCAGAAAAAACCCCAGTTTACATCAACCTCAGTCTCTGCTGACCCGTCACATGTACTGACCATGGAGCTCGTCTCTGCGCAGTAGTGACCTCAGGGCAAGGAGACAGTGCAGAGGAATCAAAAAGAGAAGAAAGAACAAAGAGAAGAAGACTGCACCTCAATTAGGCAACACGTGTTGTAACTGCATAGAAAGAAAGTACTTTAACATGGATGTATGAACACAAAGAACTGTGACATTGTACCAGTAGTTACACAAAATCCAGACATAGGAAGAAACTGTTAATTAATGAACAGGCGACAAATTGCCAGCTTGTTTGCTGTGGTTTTAAACATGCAAAGCTTTGATGCCTTTTAACCATAAAGATGCTCTTTGCTGATGTTAACGTCAGATCTGCTTCAGTATGACATTCAACACTGATAGAGGAACCCGCACATCCAGATTAGACAGAGGATAGAGCCTCGTTGGCTCTGTTGTGTAGGGCCAGATGTTAATTGCACGTGTGAGACCTGCTGCCGAGACTCTGTGGAATGGTAAAATTCCTACACCGATGGCAGAACCAGCTCAGGGTTCGGTGTCTTGCTCAAGGACACTTCCTCACGGTCTCCGGAGGAGCCCGGGATCAAACCGAGAACCTCCAGATAACCAGATGACCCACCCAACCTCCTGATCCACGCCCCACACCCCCATTGGCTGAGTGATGCCATCTTTGGGTTATCAAAATCATCATGGAGAATCGTCTGATAAGAAGGATAGAGGTTACTGTGGGAGTTAATGGTCTTATCTTGACGCTCAAAGCATGTGGGGTGTGAGGCAGTGATGGGAGAGATTCCCCTTTTATGAAATGTGATACTTAAGCTGACATCAAGCATCTGTCTTTTAGATGCCTCGTTGCATCTCTGTCTCCTAGAAACGAGGACCAGAGCACAACTACAGAATATGACTGTGGCATTTCAGCTTATGCATGTTAATGTACTACGCACACTGGCTTACACAACGGATCGGTGGTGAATGTAAAACCTACATAAATGGACGGTTGGAACAGAGTTGCAACTCTTTTTGCATTTCTCTCAGTTATTCAGAAACTCTTTGCATGACACCAACCAAACTTTGATATATTAAACTTACATTTGTCTGCTAATTACCCATTTCATTTAAAGACGTTTACATATGACATTTTATTCAAAATATTTATTTGAATGAAGGAATTCAGATGTTGCAACTGACAGTCTCCTCTGTCTCAGCGAGGTCCAAAACAGATTTCTACCTGTGCGGAGTACATGATAGACATACAAGCACACACAAGATCATCAATTTCTTTGTCAAAACAGCATTAAAATGCAATGCATATCTGCATGTGCAGCTGCCGCTGAAGTGTAAGACCCTCAATATGGCCGCCAGAGGGCACGTTACATAACCTCTGTAATATATCACATTATTATCGTATTACTCAAACAAATAGATCATTCACTCCACTAAATGTCATGAGTTATTATCATGCGACTGCGCTTATGGGAATGAGTTACAAAGCAAGTTGCATAATGCAGCCAGTGCACTTCTCTGTGACAAAAGAGCAATGGAATCTGTAACATTATTGTGGAAGAAAACCACTTAAGGGTAGTTACAGTCCAGAGCCGCGTGGCATTACAGAGAGCAGCTCCTCCATCAGTTCATTAGTTCGATGTCTCTTCACTCTTCAGAGAGGGGCACTGTGAGAAAAAGATCAAACTTAACAAAAAGAAAAGACAAGGTGAATCAGTCCGTGTGGCCTTCTGTCTCCTTGTTACAATCCATTCTGTCGTCACAAAATCGATTAGTCCTTCACGTCTTTCAACACAGATCTGACAGCAGAGTCTGAGTCGGTGCTCTGCAACGCTCATATGCACAACGAACAAACAGTTGAGAAAAAGGATAAGGCAAAAATTGACATCATGCTGTTGGTGACTCATGCAAACGTGTGATTCAGTCCTTTTTAAAGAACAGTGTGTTGAGTCATAAACTTCCCTCCACTGTCAAGACGTCCAAGTGTTCAGGATTTCAGCTAAAGCTATAATTTAAGACTAATGCAGATTACAGCACTGTAATTGGCCTATTCAGGAAAATGTCGGATCTGCACTTTGCTGCAACCGTTTCATTGTGAGAGATGCCACTGTGACACATGTTGAACATCAGAACTTAAGGGGAAAAAAAAGGACTAAGCTTTTTAAATGTCCCCAATTTAAGCTCCCTTAAGTTAGAGCCAGGAGGGATTATAACTTTCTGCAGCCGAGTGCAAAAAAAAGAGAAAAGAACACATGCTTTATTCTTTTTTTTTTTAAGGCACATTGTTCTCAGAAACTGACCACTTTCTGTAGATAACACAGAGCGAGAAGAAGCTGACGCAGTGGGAGATGTGTCTTGATGCACTGATCAGTCAGCCCTGCTCACACTCCTTCAATCACTGTCTGAGTCTTCAGCCTCATCGTCCACGCACCGCCAAGCATGACTTTGCTTACGTATGCATGACCAAAGACACACACACACACACACACTCACACACACACACTTTTACAGTTTTTTACTCTAAACTTGTGCTGAATTCAAAATCATCCCCTAACCACTAAATCCTGACATGAGACATGAAACATGAGGCAGAGATGGAAACTCAACAAGTGACCTACTGAACCTTCATGTATCTACTGCCTTTCTGTTCTGCAACAGGGATCGCTGCTCTGTTGCTGAGACTTCTCCCTTTTCTTGGGGCGTTCTTCTTCTTCATCTGAATCAGGGGTCTAGGGATGGAGGCCGTCATATGCTGTGCAAATTGAGAAGCCCTTTAAGGCATATTTATGATTTTGTGCCATATAAATAAAACTTGACTTGACATACATTCTCTTATGGAAAACATGTGTAACTATTCACTAGGCCAGCTTACACAACAAAGTGGCACAGCAAAGTTCAAACAGGCAAATAAGGCTCAGTAAAATAAGGCTTGGTGAAGCACTTGTAGTAAAAAACAGGCTAAGGCTACATTAGCTCCTCTCATAGTCCCTGTTTTTGGTGGCTTGTCCCCTAAATGTTTTTAATTGTGAACAAAAAAACAAACAGGGAGAAAGACTGGGCAGCAGGCTGTACGGTGCTGTTTACTCCCTCTTATCATTTTGTTCTTGGGACTGTACATAATTTTATTCTATAAAGATTTATGAATGAGCTCCAGCCCTCCAAGCTTGCTAACATATTTTTCAACTTTGGCCAAAGCCAGGCTAGCTGCTTCCCTCCACTTCCAGTCTTTACGCTAAGCTAAACTAAGCTAATTCCTTGGCTTTAGCTTGCACACAGACATGACAAGTGGTCTCAATCTTCTCATCCAATTCTATGAAAGCAAGAAATATTTTCCAAAAGATGTCTAATTATTCTTTAATATCAAAACACAAATCCAAATCCTGAATCTAATCTTGTCTGTTGTGTACAACTGAACACTGGCATACAACTCTGGAGTGGAGGATTTGTCTCATTTGATCTTATCTGTTCAAGGCCAAATTTAATCAGAAAGTTTGAGTACAAGGACAAACGTACACACATACTCTCACACACACACACACACAACAAATACACTTTTTTGAAGTGTTTCAAAAATGAAAAGGGAGCCATATGCTCTGTGTACGGATGTCTGTGCACATGCATGTATGGTGAGCGCGTGCATGTTTATATGAGCGTGTTTGTGTATTTATGCGCATGTACACTTGGCTCATCTGCCGCCTGCGTGTGATGCCAGTGACAGGGGCCATAACCCCGAGCCCCAGCCCGCTTACCAGCAGCCGCAGCAGTGCCAGGGAAAGGGAGGCGCCAGCTGGAGGGAGAGGATGGGGAAAAATACCCTTCAAAGTTGGAGCGATGATGCAGCCGCGCAAGGCCTCTCAACACTTTGTCTCCGCTTTTTCTCATTATGTCTCAACTATCGGCCGTGCAGATGGGAGGATATGCAATGAGCATTAGTCACTCCGAAAGCGAACAAGTGTGAATTTCCATGCTGCCTATCAGATGGTTTTGACTCTAAGTGTTCTTTGAAAGTCTTTGATTTCTGCAGTCACTTTTCACTGAGCTATTGAAAGACTGTGTTTGAAAAAGCAGACAGATCTGCTCTGTTTCCTGCTTAGTTTTATCACAAAGGTCCAGGTGGTGCTGGTCTATAGTCTGGGCAAATAAAGGAAACAAGGTGGAACATCTTCTTTTGTCTGAAGTTTAGTTACATAAATACTGAACCGAGCTGCTGCGGTTTATGATGACGATATTACAATGTGACCAGACGCTGCGTTAAACAATAAACCTTGTGTTTGACCTTCAGAATTTACAGGTCAAAGTTCAACGAAGGGTCACACTGAAACTTCACTGTCAGTTACACAGACCCTGAGAGACAGAGGTGAACAATCGCAGCCCAGAGCGACGCCTTACAAAGCCCTGAGTCAAAGGGAAGGACTGTGCAGACAGACGGCAGGAAGACGCTCATTAAATTCCAAGTTGAATTGGAAGAAACAGCTGGGGGGGGGGGCTGAACAACAAGATAGGCAGCACGTGTCCGCACGGTCACCCGGGCCTCGATGCCTAAACAGCTGTTGACTCTGTCGCACAATACAAATCGATTAGCCGGCACAGACACAGAAAGTGCCGAGGCTGCCAAAGGTCGGCGTACGTGTTCGCTCTCTTCCCCTGCCTCGAAAATTGGATTTGCATATTGGGGAGACAAGGGTTTCCTGTGTGTGTGTGTGTGTGTGAGGTGTGTGTAATGTATTAGATCAAACTGCGAGCTCCGTTGCCTGAGTAACCGCCCTGGTGCACGGCGGCGTCTCAGTGGATTCTTACAGGTTGACACTGTACGCCTCTTTTCTTTGCATTCACTCTTCAGCCGACTGTAAAAGCACTTTAATGTCATTCCATTAAAGTGATCTAAACCAACAGAGTGTCACACAGACCTGCATTATCTGTATGATAATTTAAAACTGGTGAAGCAATGCATTGTGTCAGTTCGAAATCACAGAGGCTTCTCCAGAATACAGAACTGAGGATTAATTTTCTCTAGACAATGATTTCTTTTCTTTTTTTCTTTTTTTTTTTTTAGGTAAATCATTTCCTGCTCTCCCTCCTCCCTCCGAGCAGAAAAAGTAAGATGAAGTGATGCAAAAAAAAAAAAGTCCTCTGAAAACCTTCTCACTCATCAAGAAATCTTATCAAAGCTATGGAATGAGATTATGTCTGAGATAAGAAGATCTATGCAATTATACACAAGGATATGCCGTGTTTTTTTAGGCTGTTGACCATATCCCTCATGTGTGACTTAGTGGCTGCTTAGTGAATGTAATCCGTGATTACTGCACACCTAGGAGGTGGTGCTGGGTATATTTCTGTGGATTAAAAATGGAAAATCAGGGCAATATAAGACGCACCGCTGAGGAGCATTTCGTGAGCAGACAGGCTGTCAACAGTTGTGAGGAAAGAATAAGAATGAGGGGTGACAGTCTTGAGGTGAAAGAAGAGATTTCTTGCACCTGCTGGGAAGATTTTAGTGGGAAACTAAATGATTGTCTTTGTTTAAAGGGTCATCTGTTTTTTTTTTTTGGCCTGTTAATTGGTGACGTGAATGTGGGTTAGGGTTATGTGGAGTGTTCAGATGAAAAACAAGGTTAGAAAAAGTAGTCATATCTTGAGGACGTGGAGGATGGGATACGTCCTCATGGGGTCAAACTGTCGGTAGCACGAACATGTAAAATGTGCTACCGAAAGCCAGCGAAGACAACGACTCCTCGCATTGAGCTGAGAAAAAGCAAACAACCACTTTTTATTGCACAGGAGCAACTGTGCCAAGATTGAAAAAAAAAAAAAGTTCCTTTAAAACTGCTCCCAGCATTTTTGAATCACGGCGACTCCAAATAACACTGAGTCACAACCTCACATTCAACACCAGCTGAACAACAGTAAACTGAGCAAAGTGTCCGAGCAGCTCAACGACCTGCAGTGTGAGAAAACACGTGCAAATGGCAACATGTACTGTAGGTCACATAGAGAAAAAAATAAATTGCCGCACATAAACAAACACAAGCACCTTCAGAAACAATGATCAATTTGACAACTCGTGCTGCAAATACAGGAAACGCAACCAAATACATAAATGTCAATTACTTGTCAATGACGCTAAAGCATGAGCTAACAGTTGTATTTGAGTTTTCACATTGTGATTTGTGTGATTCTGATACTATTGGCTACATAAGATTAGCTTTTTACTCACTACCATCACTTTTTACTGTTTCCCAAACTTCTGTTACACTGAAACTTGTTTCAGTTGTTGTGTACGATAAGCAGTTGCCTCTCTGTTTGTATGAAGAGCACATTTTTGTTCATTTACAGTGCATTCAGAAAGTCTTCAGACCCCTTCAGTCTTTTCACTTTTTTCTAAGTTGCAGCCTTATGCCCTCATCGATCTACACTCGATACGCCATGATGACAAAGCAAAAACAGAATTTTAGAAATTTTTGCAAATTCATTAAAAAGGAAAAACAGTGACGTAAGTATTCAGACCCTTTCGACCCCTTTCATTTCTCTTGATCAGCTTTGAGATGTTTCTATACCTTGGTTGGAGTCCACCTGTGGTAAATGGTAAATTCAGCCAATGGGACAGGCCCGCACTCGTCTAGCTGAGCAAAAATACCAAGCGATGCAAAGGAAGGAGCGGCCTGCAGAGCTCAGAGACAGCATTGTGTCAAGACACAGATTCGAGGAGGGCTACAAAAACATTCTGCTGCATTGAAGGTTCCCAAGAGCACAGTGGCCTCCATCAATCTTACATAGAAGAAGTTGGCTGCCTGGTCAAACTGAGGAATCAGGAGAGAGAAGAGATGACCAAGAACCTGATGGTCACTCTGGCTGAGCTCCAGAGATCCTGTAGATGGGAGAAACTTCCAGAAGGACGGCCAGTTTGAGGCATCATGTCTGGTTTCCACCAGACGCTTAGAACTGAGGCCAAACAGTTCAATCTTGATTTCATCAAACCAGAGAATCTTGTTTCTCACAGTCTGAGAATCCTTTAGGTGCCTGTCTGAGGAGAGGCGTCCGTCTGGCCACTCATTGCTGCAGTCACGGTCGTCCTTCTGTTATTCTGTGTTTTTAGCATAAAGCTTCAACATAACAAAATATGAAAAAAATAAAGGGGTCTGAAATCTCTCTGAATGCACTGTACTTTCCTAAGTTGGAATGCATTAAGTTCTGTCAGCTACATACATATTTTTATTCATCCCAGCTGGTGGAGGATGCTTGTCTAGAATGACAAGAGTATTTTGATCATTTATTATTTAAGTGTCTGCAAGTATTTAATTTGAGCAAACAGGGTGAACACAGAGTCCCATTCAGTCAAAGTTCTTAGGATTTTTTGTCAAGAACTAAAAGAAAACAGCTTTCTTTGTAAAGACTCGATCTTGGGTTCATGCTTTACTTTTCATGCACACACAGTCTGACGGTGGCAACAAGCGATAGCCATCTGGGTGTTTCTATGATTCCTCACCACCCCATTGATCTCGTATGTCTCGTCTCCCTTTCTTCATGCCTTTTTTTTTCTCTCCTTTCTTAGTTGCTCCAGACAGCAACCAGAGAACGCAGACAGAGCCATAGATAAAGAAAAAAAAGAGCAGAGAAAAAGAGCAAAAAAAGAAAAAAATGAAAAAAGAAATATATAGAGAGCCCGAGGACAGAAGTGGAATGCTTTGGCTGCTGACCGACACTCCATGTCAAAAGAAGCCATTTTCTGAAGCCAGACTCTGAACTTTAATTCAGGGTGAAAAGTTGATTGTGTCCACAGCAGGGTGAGAGAAAGAGAGCGAGGAAGAGATGAGAGAGATGGAAGGAGCAGGCGACAGTAGGTGTGGTTGCTCTTTTCTTTTCCTGTGCCCACATTGTAAACACGATGTGCATAAATATGCAAAGCCTTAACAAAATATGTGGAAAATGTAATTTTCTCTGCCGTTATGAATAATGCGTGTCTTGGCACATCATCCTCCGTGAAGATTTCGTGTCAGCAGCAACCGCTTAATTTTGAAATATCACAGCGGTAAAGAGGTGTAGGATATGTTTCTTTCCAACTTTAAGCTTCGGCAGTTGAAGGGAAATTATAGGTAATTTTATATTTAAGGGAGATGGAAAATTCATAACCAGTGCTAACTAATAGAATAAGCTAGTGTGTGAGATCTGACAGCCTTTTCAGCTGAAACCACAACTCCATCAACAGTGGCCTCAGGCCCCCACCACCACCACCACCACCACCACCAACCCCAACCCAATTTCAATGAATAACACTGCTTTCACCACTAATATAAGACAGGATTATGTACTTCCCAGACCCTGTACTTCAGACTGATGCAGTATGGGTAATTGCAGAAGTGATATGAAGATGATGGCGAGTATTAAATAAAAAAAAAGACATCAAGGTTATGGTGACACCCTCACGTTTTGAGGCCTGGTTGTGGTTCTGTCTGGAAATCACTTCAAGCTGGTCAAGAGGTTCAATAATGATATAATGGAGTGCAGACGGTCACACAAAGAAATGAAACCATAGCAACGGGGTTAGAGGCTAATCAAGTGTCAAAATCAAAGCCATAAGTAATGATTACCTATGATGATACTGCAAATTTGGTGCATGATGGGGACGTTGTCTGATGATCGTCCATAAAAGCTCAACTTATAATCATTGTATTAAAGCAGCCTCAAACACCTGTCATGCTGTAGGTGAAATAACTGGAACTATGTTGATGATAATTGCTCTTTGCACAAGAACACACACATATAATGAAAGCACCTGTTGGAAAAGGAGCTGTAGTATAATCACTATTATAAACTCTGCCACAAAGGCGGCTCACAGTGGCTGCATTTGCCAAGCAGCATTTTTCTGTGTGAGTTTTCAAAGCAACACAAGGTGACTAACAGAGCTCCAAACTGCAGGTGCACCGGTCAAAAAAACCCTAATATACACGTGGGTTGAAACTAAATCAACAAATGGGTACATACGGAGGTTGACAAAGCGCTGCTAATGGCAGAGGGTCGTGGACAGTTTGACCTCATGTTTACTTTCAGTCCTCTGTCTTCCCAGAGTGCACCGAGGGCACAGCCTCCAGCTCCATTAAAAGACGCTTGTTGACTGCGACACTATTGTAACCTGCTTTTTCATGAGCAACACCGAAAGTGTCGGCCACCGCACTTTACAATCATCCGAGGACAGCGATCGACTGTGCTGCAGTTTTGCCGTAGCGTAGTCTAACCCTCACCCAAACGGACATGCTGTTTTTATTTCAGCACATGTTCTCCGTGAGTAACTTTCACTGGGAAGAACAGGGTGCCACAAAAGAAAATAAAATACTTTAAAGCTAGTTAGCTCACCAGCTAACTCATATTTTGTTTACAATAAGGACAGGTTCTGATCTCTTCTGCTAATTGCAGCCCTTCAGAAACTGCAGCCACCTCTTTCAGTCCATGACTTCAGGCTGTTCAGAGGATCTGTATCCAGTGCTCCATCACTCTTTCTCTAAAATAGAAAATGTTTTAAATTATTGCTTTCCACTATGACATGGTAAAGGTTAGGGAAAGAGCGTGGTTATGTTAACTGCAGGTGTTAACTGACCTTCTGCCTCACTTCACTTCTGGCCACATTTCTTCCTGCGTTGGCTCTGAACGTTGGACATAAATCAGAAGAGGTGGACTCCAATATCAAAGCAATACCTGGGATACTAGCGGTGCCTGCTGCGTTGATTTGTTTTCTTTATGGTTTAGTTTTTTTCCCCGACAGAAGCGATTGATTACATATTGAGGCGCCATCTGTGCCGGTATCTGAAGTTCTGCAACTAGGAAACTGGTAACTGAGGCAGATTCGGGGAAATAAGTGAAACACAAATATAAATGATGTTCTTTCATAACAAACCCGCTCTTATTAGTGTAATAATGATCTGAGGATCACACTTTCCTTTAATGTTGATGGGTGTAAACAATTATTCAGTAAATGAAATGCGCAGCCACAGTGGTAGTGCTGCTAATGAGTTAGCTGTACTCTACGTTGCCCTGATGGTAACCGTAGGGAGGCTCAGTGGGGGAGGGCTGGCTGTCAAAGAGGCGTGCAGTGCAGCGCCTCCACTGTGCCCTCATACAGCCGAGATGAAGTGGCTCCATCCATCTTGTTGGCTCCCAGTAAAGAACAGGCTCATTTGGCCGCTGAGCTGATGACAGATGGGAGCCGCCGCAAGCTTTTCTCTGCAAAAAGGCCGGGACCCCTGGCTCTCAGATCCGCGGACTGAACTCTCAGTGTCGGAGGGGGCAGCGACACTGAGTCATGAGAGGGTACAGATACACACAGACGATGATGTCATCCAGTATGGTCCGCTTCTCTCTGATTGTATTCAGCACATTCAACATTAGATCTGTCACGCTGCTATTGCTCACATCCAGGGCGAGATCTGAGATTCTTAACCAACCAGAACAAATCTGGTCAATGCACAGAGTCACAGAGTCAGAGAGATAAAACAGTATCAGTAGGTCGTACTGTAAGAGCCTGTGGGACTTGATCTGTCATATTATACTAATTATTAACATATTCACGTTATGTTGACTCCGAGCACAAAGTGTCTTTGTGGTGTCTCTTTGAATTTTCTGCATATTATTCCCATGATATCTGCGTATCTGGCTTAGCTCGGCCCTTGTTATGTGCAGTTCATCCCCTTGCAGTCCGTCTCTCCACGCACTGTACATTGCAATAAATATCAAATACTACAAAGGAAATTGGTTAATGAAAGTACAGAAAAAACACTAATGCTGTGTCTGAATTCACATACTTAACGCATGTGTACTACATGTGAATGTACTGACTGAAACACCCGATTTGAGAGACAACACAGGTCGCAGGTGTCTGATCAGAAACCATATTTTGACTCGATGATGACACAAGATGAAAAGTTAACAGACAATTCTTCCTGTGGGGAACATGAATGTCTGAAACAAATCTCATTGCAATCCATGCAATGTTTTGTTAAGACCCTTCACTCACAATTGCAAATATCTACCTCATGTTGGTGCGAGAGGAAAAGTCACATGATCGCCAGAGTTATTAGGATACATCATCAGAAGACCATGAATGTCCTTTCAGGTCCAAATTTTTAAAGTTAAGAAAGTAAAAATTTGACCTGCTGGTTGTGCTACATAAAAAATTATGAAATCACTTATAGGTCAGTATGGATCACCATCTGGTAACCATGAATGTGCAACATTACATGGCAACCCCTTCAATAGTTATTGAGATATTTAAATCTGGTCTGAAGTAGTGGTCCAACCAAGCGTCCAACCGACTGATGTTGCCCTGCTTAGAGCCATGATGCTAGCACAGCTGATAAGATTTCATATCTACTCACGACTACAACGTTTAAATGATTTAAAAAGTTATGTTAGCATGCTAACCTTGCTAACCCATCACGTCTCAAGGAAGCAGCCCATTAGTCACTGTAATAGGAAGAGTGAAGCTTCATGATGATGTTTTCCATTCATGTAATTACAGATTATACATGAGCAAACTTAAATAACATGAGAAAATATAAAAGAGCCTGTCTGGAGGTGCTGTATATGTGTGTGTGGATCACTTTACAACTTACAGCTTATGAGGTTTTTAGTCAAACTGGTGCCAGAAACATTGGCTCAGTGTGTCATGGGATATTCTGAGGATGTTTTAGAGAAGATTCAGTATAGATACACAAAAGCAATTTCACCAAAGAACCCATTCAGCTGAGAAGTGTATTTCAAAGTACCACTATTGGATCAATAAAAAGCCCTATCAGTTGATGTATTGCAGTGTTTGGATCCAACCTTTTGATGTTTCATGCTACATTAAGTGACACTGGAACAGCTCTGCATGAGTTATGAAAACTGTGCCTGCACGCCTGTGTCTCCGCCCCGCTCTCCTCCCTGCAACATTACCCTTAATATTGCAGCAAAAATTGAGCGACGGACTAATTAAAAACACAAGGATGGGTAATGGCGTCGTTTCATATCTGAGACATTCATAGCCGTCACAAACTTCATCTGCGTAATTACACCCCTCAGTTTCACAACACAGAGAGCGTGGAACTAATTGCTTTCTGTGTAATTGTGTTACCTTTCTTTGCATGTCTTCCTTTCACAGGAAGAGATAATGAAAGGTTAGCGCTGACCATCTGTATCAAGCAGACAAACCAGAATCAGTCTACACTCCTCTGATTATACAGGTACAAATATGTTGCCATTTAACATTGCTAAGCAGCTGGAAAAATGGCAGGGAACTATTGATGACGAGCTGTCGGTGAAAAATAGGTTTTAAATGCAGTGCACCATGGGTGCATTACACTGTGCATCATTTTTTACTCTTGAAATTACATTATAGCTCCGTAGTCGATATGAAGTACTTGATGAATGCCATCACAGGCTCCTGAAAGCCCCCCTTCTGCTTAGACACACACACACACACACACACACACACACACACACACACACACACACACACACAGAGACATGCATCCACGTGTATATCCAATAATGAGGTGTAATTTATCTTCTGATGAATATTGATCATTTACATTCATTTGTGGTTGAGTTCATCTTGAAAATATGTAAATGTATTGACAGGATAGAGGAGAAGCAGCTGTTATGAACTCAGGCAAAATGCTTGAGTTAAAGCAATAATACGCAACATATTGTATACATTATATATGTGTGTGTGTTGTTTTTTCTGCGTTTTTGATGCAACAGTACATAAATTGCACAGTTCAGTTCATGATCATCCCTTTGTTGACATTTTCCGTGGGTGTGGCCACTGGGGAAATGATGATAAAAGGAAGAGTTGTAATTCATGTCTGTTTTCATCTTCCAGAAGTTTCAATATAAAGATGCCAATGGGCTGGTCTCAGATCCAAGCTGGTATCTACTTAGTGTTTCTCTTCTGCAAATAAAGCAGAGCCCAAAGTCTCATTGATCTGCTTTCAAAGTTAAAGTTAAGCAAAATATAGGAAGTGCATATATTTTGTCATAATGACTGTGATAGTGACTGCATGATCAGCATACACTCAGTGAGAGAAACACCTGCACAACGTAGTCTCATCCAAAAGAAACACCCTGTAATTAATCCCACCTTTGTTCCTGGGTGTATGTAAACTGAGATGTTTGTAATGCACCACACAGGATGTCAATTATTTTTTAATGGAAACCTGCAACACTACACAAGGATCAAGGTATTAAAATCAGAGGTAGAGGTCTAGAGCAGTGTAACCCTAACCAAGGACTAATTAACCACCAAAATAAAACTCACGGAACACCTAACTACCGAAACATCTCCAAAACCAACAAGAGAAAATCAACACTGCTAACAGCACGACATGCTATCATGCCATCGAATAGTGGCGATTGAAAAGAGCATCGACACATGTTGTTTCCTGCACTTGACACTTATCAAGTGAACCTGTAAAGAGTTCTAACAACAAAACCACAACCTTACTTAGCTTACCAAGGGTCATCGAATCAACTCCCTCTTAGACACAGGTTTTATCTGTTGCAGTGGTTGTATACAGTCACCCCACCCTGGCTAGCATGACTCATATAATGCGTCTGCGAGGAAGCTGCGATTATGGTGTCAGAGTTTAACACAATCTGCTTTTCTTTCCTCTGGTCATAGTAAATGATGCTGACAGAAATGAAGCTCTGCCTCAACATTTCTCACAGTTGTTTTGACCCCCTGATATCATTTGGTTTTTCTCTCAGTCTCAGTATCCTCCAGTATGTTTCTTTGAAAAGTATCTCGATACAACATCAAAATAAAAAGCCATGCTTGATAGATGAATGAAGTTCAGCTCATAAACTGTCAAGCTCAACTTATGAGTCAATGTAAAGTTCTAGATATGCAGAGAATCAGAATCACACAACTGAGCAAACTCAGCTGCTGCTGAGGACAGTGCGATGTGCTTAAAAGCACCTGGACAAGTATAATATGAACCTTGAGGTGAGGTGAGGTGAGTTTGTTTTGTCAAGTATTTAACTGTAGTGGGAATTGGTGAAAATAATAAAAAGAAATCAGGCTAAATGGGGATGTATTTGTGGTTCTTCTTGTGGATTTCACAGTAAAACTTCCACTGGCCGTTGAAATGGATTTGTCTCAGTTTCTCAGTATTTTCATCCTCTTTAAGATTAAGAGTTTTGCAGTTAGTGAGCGTATACTACTTCAAAGTTATTTGTGATTTAAAGATGTTAGTGGCCATTTCATATATGCAAAGCAAAGAAGTGTCAGTGTCTTGCATCCCGACACCACAGCTATATAAAGAATTAGCCGACAGATCATTAAAAAGAGAAGGATTTAAACACTTTTGGCCAAATTCAGTCTTGGGATTTAAACTAATAAATAAAGTTAGAGGAAGAGCTTCTTCTTACTTTTTTTTCACTCTGCATGTGTGTGCGCGCACAACTAATAATCCGCTATTGAACATTACTTTCATGTTTTGGCATGGACTGCTGTCTCAACAAAAGTTCATGCTGAGCCCTAGTGCATCATGGGCCTAGGAAGTGGTTGTGACTTTGTATCTCATGCAGCTCATGAAAGTAAACTCTTACACCTGTCACAACAGCAGATGTCAGCTCTGTCAGTGTTTAAACATTTGCAGACAGCGCTGAGGCAGCATAAGTCCACATCAGATGATTTCTCATCAGCACTCGGTGTAATTACTGCGTCAGAACAGCCTGATTAGTGGACCATTACACATAATATGCTGCAGGTAATAATTCACTATATTTTTTTACTGTCCCTTACCCTTATATGGTGTTACTGTGTCCCAGTATATTTTGTGTTACCGTACTAATTCTGTAAGGCTTTCACTTATGTGCTGATGCGTTTACTAAATGATTTGAATAAAAAAATAATATACAGATTGCTTTAAAGAGCTATTTGTAAGTTTTGCTATTGCTACATAGCCAATGTTAGCATTAACAGCTGTTTACTTACTGTTAACTTTACTAACTAATGCATTTACTCACCAAGAACTGTCTCCAGTGGTGGAAAGAAACCTTCTTGTTTTGCTTCTATTTCTGTCACTTCTTTTCTTTTACTGAAGTTAGCATGCTAACCAGCTAGCCCCGGCCCAGTCGATCTGTCTAGTCACTTTTCCGATACCGAGTCACTGTAGCATCCAGGCTGCCCTGAAGAAGTAGCGCTGCACAGAGGGCATATTGTAGCCTCTTGTATTGTGAATGCAACAGTGGCTGAAGCTCTCTTCAAGACTGGTAAGTAAACAGCTGTTAATGCTAATGCTGGCTACGTAGCAATAGAAAAACGTGCAAATAGCTCCTTTAAAATTGCTTCTTGAACAGTTCATTCAATTGGCAAAAAAATCTAATAGTATTTTAGGTTTTGAACTCATGCAAACATCATATACTGTCAAAAAATACTGGTTGGCTCATTTTCTTTCAGAGCACAACAGGTCTGGTTGTTTTATCTGCACCAGAGCTCAGCTGACAGCTTTCGCATCAGCCCCACAGAACCGCACTGAACTGGCAAATGCACCAGGGTTAGTATTAACTGATCCAAACAGGTTAGGAGTGAAAACACCCAGAGGAACACAAGGACACTTTCACACTTGTAGTCTGGTTTATGGTTTGGTTCAAAGTTCTGGTCTGTTTACACAACCCAAGAGCTGCAAGTATGAAGTTATATGCACTGACATTGACTGGACGGTTTGGGCAACTGTCATCCTGCATCATCATGGCTCTGCAGGAAGAAATCAAATTCCAGAGAATGAGAGCAAGTCATGCAGAACTTTCCTGAACCTGATGTGTTTATCTCCGCTGGTGTCACAAAGAAATGACAGATTAAATAGCAGATTATGTAACTGGAACTGGAACACTCGTGCCGATACACATATGCGTTACCATGGTTATACATCTTTTAAACAGATCAGGAGAGTCTGTGATCACTAGATGGATTTAGTTGTAGTTCAGCTTTTGAATTCATGCTAAAATCACATATCATTATAATACACACCAGAGTTTGAGTGACAGCTTTCACGTCAGCCCAACAAAATCAAACTAAATAGTCTGTATACTTAGTACTAAAACATTTACAATAGAATTCAAAGGTCAAAATAAGTGTTTCCAGCCAACTCTTTCTAGTTCACTGCAAAAATACTCACAGGCTTGAGACAGATATTATCTCTGGACCTGAAAACATGGCACCTTTCCATCATTACCTGCCATTATTAAGCCTGTAGCTTCACAATGAGAATCACTGAGTCACACTTTGGAGGTTAGATCTCATTTATGACAATGCCGCGTGCACCTTGTTGCTGGTTTAATGATCCTCAACGTTCTTTCGCACACACCACTAAGCTCCCAATGGCCAGCCCACGCTACAATTTCCTGAAGGTCGCACAATGTGAATATAAAGAGTCACTCAGTCAAGGCGTTAGTGCCGATAACATTTTTTAAAGTCCACCCTACTGCCAGCATTTGTTTCAGGAAGTGGAGTGACCACACAGGTGTGTTAACGTGTTGCTCGTTGTACAGTAAAGAGCTGATTATGTTTTATATCCATCTTTTCACGGGCCACTAAACTACAGTTCTACAAATGTACATTCTATTTAAAGCTTTATAGTAAAAAAGGTGAAGGTAGGCATAGATGTCTGCTGTCTTTCACAAAAGTAATTTGTGCAAACCAGAGAGAAGCAATAGGGTTGAACACACTGAATAATGGGGCCTGTGCAGGCCGGAGCAGCTGGGAGCAATGAATAAAAACGCAATCTATCACAAAATATGCACATCCTACAAGTTTCCAAAGGAAAAATGTAATTGAGTTTGGATTTTTAGACAAATATACCCCTAAACAATAAGCAGTATTGAGCTTCTGGATCCATGACTACTGGATCCACCAGACTGATAAACTAGTCTCACCATGGAAACCATCCCGTGACTGCAGCTAAGACAGAGTCCAAAATCATAACCACGGTACGACTGGCAATTGTGCCCTCAGGCTTTGTCACTGTGCCAAGACACAAATGTACTCATCATGACAAATGCGAATGTGATAAAACAGTGAGAAATCACTCAGATCTCGTCCTGTGAAAGCGTTGTATTATTTTAGGTCTAGTCTGAGTTGTTCTGGGAGTGTTGCTGTAGTTGGGGCTCAGTACAGGCGGCGGGGAAGGCATCAATACACCATCTCACAGAGGATTAGCCATTTTAATGACTTCCACCTCTCTGCTATCACCATCTGCTTTGAGTCTGGATGAGTCTGGTCTCCTCAAGCGACATGCTATTTAAATCAATTGCAGCAATCTGCGCAATGTTAGCATGATAAGCCGTGCTAAGGTATTTTCTGGCCTTTGTAATCCAGTTTGCGTCGAGCAGATAAGGTTATTACATCCTGCGGTAATCTTTCTATGTTTGGCAACCCTCTGACTAACTTATTCAAAGGGGGTGTTGTTACAGAAAGGACCCAGTGAAATAAGAACAAAAGGTTCGGGAAAGAATTATGTGTTGTCAGATTGCTCCTAATGCTTTGCAGATTTAATGAGATAACCCTAAATACCAGCTTAAGTCATTATGCTTTGATCTTCTGCAGTGCTGATGCTGCTGTTAATGTTAATGTAATTCTGTGTGGAATTTCCTTCTTTTTTGCAGCACTGCTACAATGACCATGCTTTTATGCTCTTATGTTTGACTCATATTTATGCTATTGATTTTACAAGTAGTGCATTCTCAACAAGATCAATCCGCTTTCTTGCTTAACACAGCAAATAGTAACAAACACGCCCGTTGATGAAACGATACTCAATACAAGATGTTGATGTGTTGAACGCCACAAACAATCAATGGCTGTGTGGAGAGGGTGAGTTTTGCTTGTTGAGTTGCAGTGCAACTTCCTGACAATAATTAGCTAAGGATATACAGTGTATTTCATAGCTTAGTTTGCCCCCTGGCAAGGTTCAACACAATCTACTGTAGCTCCACTATGAAATAAATCAATAGTCCTGAAACCCAGTAATTGCAACTAGAATAGGGTCCAAAAATCCATCATCCAAAATGTTTACCTAATTAGATTAAACTAACTCAAAGGGATATGTGGGTAAGTTTTGGTGAAAGTGTGTGACAGTCTCTGTAATACCAAGACGAATAACCTTTGAACCCAAAAAAAGACAAGGCCTGCTGGACAGACAGGAGTCTGGTCAGTGTCTGGGGAAAGTAAGGATGGAGGGCTCATTATTGGCTTTTCACTGTCAGTCTCAGTGGCTTCAATGACACCAAGGACTCTGTAATTCCCTTTCAGTCGCTCCCACAGCCTTTCTCACTAAGTCCAAGACAGACAAAAATAGAGAGGGCGGATTAGGGAGAGTTCGGCAGACAAAAACATCAACGGGGGAACGGAGGCGAGATAAGGGGCCCGACAGACAAAAATAATGACAAAGGAGCAAGCAACGCTGTGCCCGAAGGCGACGCGCTAAAGAGACAGGCCGGAGGAGAAAAAAAAATCTAGACGACGTCAGTCAGGGAAGAACAAGCTCGTCAGTGTTAGGGAGGTGTTAATGAGGGTGGGTGAGCCCGGTGGTGAGTCCGGGTGCATTAGTCCAGAGATGGCCTTATTTAAACTGTAGACAGGATCAATTGGGGCTCCTAATCCAGCACAAGGAGATGGTCTCCTCCAGCAAGTAAGGGTCAAGCACTCAGCTCCAGCGTGCAGAACACAGCTTAATTTGACTTAATAATGCAGTTCTGACTTCAGAGAAATGCCTTGCATATGCTGCTGCACATACAGCATCAATGGATAAAAGCCAATTTGTCTTTGAGTGCTGATGGCTATTTCTCCCCCCCCACCCCACCCCCCACAATGAATAAGTGCAATGAGTTTGTTATGGAGGCGGGAATCAGGCAGCAGGAGATGTGTATTATAGGCAGGAGAATGGTGATTGTTGCTTTATTTTCATAAATTTCAGAGGAGAGAGGCAGATGCAACCATGAAATAAGCTAAGTATGTTTTTAATCAGGATGCACTTTGTTCCGTGAAGCTCCCATAGTCAATATTTTGTATATTCACAATGAATCAAGTGATTACGTGTAATGCGAAATGGGTCGCTCACGCTGATTAATTTACCCAACTCTGCAGCTTTTACCTCATACATTTGCATTTATGGCACATTTACTGTTTGGTTCGGTCTCAGTGCTCTCATCAACCTCATTTCCAGCAGCAGCAGGCAGCTGTTTTCTGCAAACAAGCTCTGATGAACCCACTGTACACCAACCAGCCCAGAACCCAACGCTGGACAGACAGTTGAGGACCAGCTGGTGAGGAAAGTGGAACATTTAGCAGCTAAAGAGTCAGATATTTCTCTCAGGAGTTGGTAGAGACCAAACCGGAGCTAAAAAGAGAATGTCACATTATGTCTGCCAGATGTACAAAGAGGCAACTGCTTGCTAAAGAATTTATAAAAGGGGTTATTATGTATGGCGACATCTAGAGGCCAGGACAGGAGCAAAAGAAGAAGTCAGGTGATCTATTATAAAGAGCAACAGTCTGTGTTTGGAGGAGGCTGTGGTGGATGGATGGGACCGGTGTTTGATTCCTTTGTGAAAGTAGCAGTTTATGTTGTTTGTTCTATTCATGACCATTCAACTTTCTTTGTGTGTGTGTGTGTGTGTGTATGTGTGTGTATGTGTGCCAGAATTGGTCCAGATGTAGAAGCAAAATTAGACAATCATGCTATATATGGGCCAGATTCGGGCCGTGGAATCAGGTGTATACTGAGCCAGGAGAAAACAACCATGTAGCCCCTGGGCCAGATTTATTTTGCACCGGATCCAGCGGGAGGAAGATCGAAGGTGAGGGAATATAAAGAAAAGAGAACATGGCTAACAGGCAAACCCCTTCGAAAATGAAACTTATTTTCCATTTTTGGTATTTCTTTTTTTTTTTACTTTAACAGACCTGTTTCGTTTCACTCTCTTAACATGCCGCAAACATGATGAGTTAACTTGTTCTCAGCAGCTTTTTCACCGCATTTCTGTTTTCCATCTGTCTGCACATACAAAGTATCTAGTTAGCACAAGAATTATAGTCACCATCACTTAACAGAACAAAAGAGAAGACAGATCAGTAGGAAGAGGGATGAGGAATCACCACAACAATGAGCACTTAGCTTATTAAGATGAAGACTAAATAAAACGCTTGCAGATGCACAGTGGCATGTTTGTGGTGGGAAGCACTGGCAGCACAGTGTTATTCAGCCGTGATCTCGACTCTAACACGGTTTCATGTTCATTTTCTTTATGCATGAACAGCAGATGGTCTCTCATTTGTTTCCTCTGAGCCTGTTCTGCAGTTCTTTGCAAAAGTAATGTCATTAATGAACCCCAACACCATCTACTGGCAAATACAGTAATCCCGTGTTCCAACTGGAGAACTGTGCTATAATGAGAAGCTATTTTAGTCCTCCAGGTATTTGTAGGAGCCGGTGTACTGACTATATAAGTGCATGAATGTTACACACACACACACACACACACACACACACACACACACACACGTTATGCAAAAAACATCCCCTTGTTACATCATTCCCTGGCTCAGTGTTTGAATGAACATTCAGTCACCTGCCAAGGGGTGAACTGAAGAAGGTCTGCCTGCCAAGGATCACCTTTAGTGTCAGGAATAATTAATATCTACTTGTTATGTAGAAACGACACTCTGTTCATTATGTTACTTCATGCATTTAATCATTTAAAACACTGTGAAATAGAAAAGAGCAGATTTTCGATTCTTCTTCTTATGGTGCGTTTTTGTTGATCGGGGTGTGGAGAATCGTGCCGAGCCGAGCCCTGAGCATCTGTGACCAGTTAAGTTGTGGTGGTTTTTCACAGGGCAGCAAGGCTTTGTTTACCTTGATGGAGAACTGGGGTAATAAGAGCCTGTCACCTGCAGCTCTTCATCTGCCTCACTGTTTCTTCTTGTGCTATTCCTCCCTGTCATTTTTAAAAAGTGATCCATTAACCAAATGTGGCTGAATATGTCTGCACCCCGCGCTGACGGATTTTCACAACACTCGTTGCATATTTGTATTTCCTAAACTAAGTTACTTTTTATTTGTGATTTATTGTGTCATTCAAATGCCACACGGTCCAAATGGGTTTAGAAGACAAAAACAAAAATACAGCTGCACAAGAACACAACATCTACAACATCCTAAATATACCATTACACAGCAAACAAACAACTTTGTCTCACAGTCCAATCTTTAAAAATAAAAGCTGTTACAAATTCCTGCTGAGTTCCTTCTATCCATCGCGTTATACTAAAAAGCGAGGCCCTGAAATGATCATACAATGAGGATTTATTCATTCTGCAGATTATTAAACATGTTTGCTTCACAATAAAAGCTCCCTGCTGGTTCACTGGTGGAAAGCTTAAGTGAAACAGCAGTAGGAAATGTTCGTGTGCGGGAGCATAAACTTACACTCCAGCTGCAGGAGCAGGACGGGTAAACAGTGAGGCTGTTATCTGCTGAGTGAAAATAAGAGCAGGAATAGAAGAGTGAAACTAAACACCACAACACAGAGCTACAGAGGTACTGAGAGCTGAAAACCTTTCCAAACATAGCTGTCCCTTTCTCTTGTCACCGCCACCACCTCATGTGTGATGTTCAGCCCAAGACAGAGCTTTGGTTGGAGAGAGGAGACCGACCCAGGTTGGCCCTGGTCAGCCCTGCTCCCCGGCATGACTAGAGCAGTGTAGCATGGTGCAGTTATCCCCTGCTGTGGAATTGCATCTGCTCATTACTTGGTACAGCATGTATGGTTGAAGTGAGCTATATTGGGAATGTAGAAAAAGAACAGTCTAAGGCCAGGAACACACTGGATGCGTGGTGTGAGCGTGGCGGCTCATTTTGGCACCCATGTTAACGGATTAGAGCGGACGCACCGGCTGCATGACACGCTCGCTCTCTCGCGTCTAGATGTGTTGTGTGATTTAGAAATTCAGCCTCTACCTCCTCTTTTTCACGCATGAACACAGACATGAAAAAATATATAACTTTTTTTTTTTCTTTTAAACCATTCTAGCAGCTGCATGTAGAGACAGAAACATTTGAGTGACTTTTCTCTCAAAAATAAATCAGAATTTAATGAATAATTATAAGAAATCAAACATTCCAGTACCCTGCAAACTCAATGTAGAGAGCCAGAGTTGCAGCAGCAGCAACGCAGTGCAGATGCACCCAGTGTGAACAAACACACTTGACTCTTTGCAGCAGCTCAGCGACATCAGCCGTCACGCTCACACCACGCATCCAATGTGTTCCTGGCATAAAGATCAGAGGGGAACGTTATCACGGGGTTTTAATGTGCAGAATTGGGATTCATTCATTGCACGCCCGTGATGGATCACTATGGAATCACTTTTCAAAATGAAAATATGGTGTGTCATCTTGGTTTGGCCTTCATGGTCGGCGATGGCTGCAGAGGCCACGCCTCGGTAGACCGTGGACTGTGTCCTTTGAAGTATGTGGCCCCTGAGTTGAGACACAGCTAATTATTCATCCAACCTTTGGTCGGATCTGTGACCGAGCAAATATTCACAGGCAGGATTAAATCCACCTCCCAAACCCTTGTTGGTTCATCATTTGCTCTTTTACTCTTTTATCATCGCTGATCCGTGATTGTTTATTTGTGATTTGGTAGTCTCTATGCAGACAGTTTACTTTACCACAGACCAGGCCAGACATTAAACTAGCTGTCAGAGGACCAACAAAAAACAACTGCTGCCTTCAACCTTCATTGAAAGTGTTTAGCTCGCTGCAAAGCGGCAGAAGAATTAGATGAAGGTTTTTAAATCAATTTATAACTTTGTGGATTGGGTTTAGCTTTCTAAGCAGGAGACACTGCGGGTATTTGGTTACTGGAGCTTAACTTTCTAATGTTCATTTGTTCCTGATATATATACTCTTATAATGGCTGAGGTTGTTAGTAACGGATGGTGACTTCACTCAGTATTAATTAATAGATGACTCCACTTGTGACATTAAAATCTTGACGGCAAAATGAGCCTTCAATGACCTGTGATCAATCACACTGTTTAATAATGATAAAATAAATCTCATCGAAATGCCAAGAGATTTAATTGTTGCTGCTAATGTGGGTAAATCAGAAATAATTCACACATTAACAGAAGCTTTTCATCTATTCTAAAGATGTTTTGCTCCACTGCTAGTTTTATGTAATTTCATCTGCCTTTTCAAAGCTTCAAATGGCGCCTTTAAAAAGAGCTCTGCAGAAATTACAACATTTGGCAGTGTGCCTAATGTCTTCAAAACATGACAGACGCCTTGCTAAAAGTGGTTCTGCCATTATGAACAAGTCATTGCTCGATCCGGAATCCATCGCTGCTGGTGAGAGCTTTGAAGTATGAGATTCAGTTTTTCAGAGGAGAATTTCGATGCAGTGTTACAAATGAAAAGACGCTTTGTTGCCAGCAGAACTGATACAGTTAAAGAGCCACCACCGACAGAATCACTTGGGTAATACTTAATCCAACCCCCCATTTAGCATTTACAAACAGTATCTTATTAATTAATACATGGTCGATAACATAGGAAAATGCCCTGTAATTGTAAGCAGCTATAAACACATTTTTAGCCGTCGCTACTGGAAAGTATTGCCGCCATAGACTGTAAATAAAGATGGACGTAGCCGCCGTGACGTCACCCACAGGTTTTCTGAAGAGTGGTTTTGAAACTCAGAGTGAGCTGCTCCACTGTTGCCATCTTGGCAGTGCATGAATTCCCCGCTGTATGTCAGCTAATCCAAAAATGGGCATGTGTGGAGCTTAGACTTCCGTGCATATGCTCATTGATCTATCACTCAAAGCAGCTATGCCCTCAGTTATGAATTACTTCAAGTCTTAAAGCTGTAAATGTGTTTATTTCTGCTGTAAAGGTGGACATTTTAACATCAGAGTCTATGGAGGATTGACTCACTTTTTTGGAGCCAGAGTCTAGTGGTCATTAGAAGAACTGCAGTTTTTTTGTCACCCTAATGTTGGCTTAAATTTTCAGCCCCGGAGGATGAAAGCAGCTCAAAATTTTCACTTATTATACAAAATGCCTAAACATCTACTAGATGGACATTGCACAGACACCATTTGAAAGTTTTGATTTTTAGTGAAATGCCTATAAAACTATATGTCATTTGTTTTTATTGGCTCTCTTGCATGACACATGATTTAACAATGATCTGGATCTTTGACCGCTTAAAAGATGTGCATGGATTTCAGTGGGACTACTTTTCCGTTTCCTCCTTTGAAGAGAAAAAGGTGACGTAGTGTCATTCTGGTGAGCTCTACAGCTGTGGTCAAAATGACTGCTCAACCTGCTCTTTGCACACTCCTGAGTTTGTATTACTTGTACTTCACACTGACTTAGGTAGAAGCTGTTATCATTTATTGATTTTCCTTATCAAATCAATACCAATCACAGCAGAGGAGATGTAGATAACAGAGGAACTGGCTGCAGCTTAACATCAGGTAGACTTACAGTAACATGCCGAGTCACAGGAGCTGTGAACCCACCTAAAACCTCCAAACCCGGGCACCATGAGTCGTCATTTCTTGGCTGAAGATAACCTTGGCAACTTCCATTCCTTAATTTATTGATGTGAAAAGTTTATTTGCAGTTGAACTTTTTGACACCGGTGACTAACGGTGCCATTTTTCCCCGCCTACCTCTGTGACACTATTAGAGCTACAGGTAGCAATCAGCTTTCTTGAATGGCCCACAGGGGAAAATGGCTCTAAAAAGAAGTACCTTATTATTTCTAAAAAAAAAAAAAAAGCTCTCCAAAGTGACAGCTCAATAAAACTTTGAATCATGGTTCATCAGTTATAAAGCGGAGTGAAGTGAGTCCCTGAAAGGGTCAAACTGACATTATTCATAAAGAAGAACTTTTTTTGATCAATGTCCAAAAAAAAAAAAAAAATTAGGCTTAGAGAGATATCATTATTTTAGGTCGAGACTAAAATCACAGTGAGGACAACAGAACAGTCGGTGACAACATGTTTGTCGGATCTTCATTCATCTTCCCAGACCAGGAAATTATGATAATTATCCAATAATTGTGCTCTGCTCTAAAGAGAGTGTGGGGTAATCTTTTATAAAATCAAAATTAAACTTTTCTCCTTTTCTCCACTATCACGACACACACACACACACACACACACACACACACACACACACAAACAAACGTACTGTGTATACAATCACAAGCACGCCCTGCAGACAACAAGCATATTCAGTCTCATGCGCCTTCATGCAATACACATGGATAAGACATAAGAAAACACACATGAACAAACACACATGCTCACAATCCCTCAACCCAGCCCTCCTGCCATGCAGCCAAGCACATTAAAAAACAATTAGGCCTCTCTGATTTGTCTGTTTTTTCGCCGCCTTGCCTCGGCAGCAACCCACAGAGACCAGCTGCTTCCCTCAGGCCTGTGCGGAGCGGGAGGGAAAAGAAATGCCCCTTCAAAGAGAGAACAGAGGAAGACAGAGACAGAGGGGGAACTTCACTGCAGCTGAAGTGGTGGACAGAATGAATTGGGGTGGCATCTTGAGTGTGTAATGGCAGTGAAGTAAGCATCCATGTGTGGTGAGTCCCGTCGGGCGGATACTGTTGTTGTAAGCTCTCTAATTATGTTGCCAGGCAGGCTGATGGACAGGCAGAGAGGATGCAAAGCCTCTGGAGAGGCAGGATAAACACACACACACACACACACACACAAAAGCAAAAGGTTTCTGCTTTACAATCGTTGAATAACCCATTAGGTAACTCACAGTTTTCTTTTTGTTCAGAGGAATGCTGAGAGGAGCTTAGGTTGGCTAGTTTCAGTGCAATTTGAAAGGAAGCACAGAAGTCAGAATAACATCAGGTAATACACACATTTACTTTTCCGATATTTTGTTTCCCATATTTGTTGCAAAGCACCAATTTCTGTTGAGGCTCTACCTTGTAATTTCAAGAATTCACCCGTCAATCAAACAGAGTGAGTGGGATGTAATGTCAATGTTACACCTGATACTAGAGCTTCAAAGCAAGCATTGCAAATGTAGGGCAGTTACCAAGGCATTCCCTGTGAGCAGTGATTTGGTTTCACAAGCCCAAAGTCATGTTGGGTGAGTTCTTTACACATTGAGGTGACATGTAATTAAAGAATTAATAGATAATTGTCATCTCAGCGTATTTCACAGGACACATGACCTCACCGAAAACAAATAAAGTGGTAAAAACACAGTCAAATAATAAAATCTGCAAGCATAAAGAAGAGCAAAAGGAATATATTGAATAAAATTAATATAATATAATAATTTATCATATAATAATAACTAAAACCAGCACCATGAACTTGTTGATTTGGACAGTTGCATATAATTTTACCATGACAGTGAGAGAGTCATAAAAACAAGCTAAGGAGGCAAACAGTCTCTGGATAAACACATAATATTCACCGATATGTTGCTGAAACAAGAGTTATACAATATGCCACCAAGATGTCTAAAAAACATCAACTTTTCAACCAAGTTCAGCCTGGATTTAACTTGCATGTCTCTGATCACTTATACAAATTACTGTCAGTCATATTTGAAAATCCATTACATATCGTTAGCAGTATAACACTGCTCTCAGATCTTTTGTGAGCACTGAGCACTTTGCAGAGAAGAAGCTGAGCTGAGTCAGGACAGATGTTTCCACCTCACAGCTAACTTCTTTTCAGGTCAATTATGTGTCTATGTAACAAATAACCTGGGACAAAAGCTAATGAGTGAGGATGCACTTAGGACTCATGAACTGACTGGCCTGCAGCCATCGATTTATGTTGATAATTACACCTGAACTTGTCCGATTACATGTCAAAATGTGGCTGTGAAAAAGGCGTATGGGCTGTAGAGCCTCAAAGTATAAAATAAGTGAATTAAAACAAGTTTTTTATGCAAATATTCATTGTCATGGACGGTGGCGCTAACTCTCCAGTTGGTTCCATTAAACCATTGCAGAAGAAGAGGACGCGGCAAGACGATGTAATTAAAAGAGAACCAGTCAAATCTCAAACAACGGAAAACAGAATGGAAATACGACACATGTTTCTGTGTCCTGTATCATTTTGAGGAATGGTATGGTGACCTCATTGGTCCACACAGATGTGATGTTTTCATCTGCCGCTACATGTTGTCTTTTCAGTTGAGCAGAAGCTCGACCGCCTCATTCACATCCTATTTTAGTTTCCATTGCATTTTGTTATACACCAACTTTTCCACATCAACCAAGTGTAGAAACATTTATCACGTGATTTTGACCCTTTTTCTTTTCCTCTGCATATTTCTGGTTTCAGGTTTTTTATGCACAAATTGAAAATGTGCATAAAAAGAGGTGGACGTGAAATGCATTTACCCTCATGGATCATATTTTGATGACCTTTTTTTTTTTTTTTAGATGTTCAGTTCAGCTGAGGTGATCATTGCTTATGCTGACTACTCTTGAAGTTATTTCAAAGACAGACCGTCAGACAGAATTGAAAACCATATCATGTACTGTGTACAAGAGCACAGGGTATTTTTCTGGGACAGAAGAGAAGCAGATAGAAAACAGCGTTTTTTTTTTTAAATAGATATTTTGCAGGTTATTACTTGCTAGGTCTGAAGCCGTTCCAGCAGTATTTGAAGAAAAGGATAAATATTACTGGGAGTCAGGCTCAGGTCCCTGTTTGAACACTGTTTATGTAAAAATAAAGATTTTTTTTTTTTTTATATTTTACATTCAGCAATTGTCATCATCACAGGAGACATTCGGCATCCCGCTGTAGGAGAGGTGAACGCTCTCTGGTTGCAGATTGCTTCACCTCTGTCGTTCTCGGCTCCATCAGCAGGTGACTTGGAGGGGGGATAATCCCTGCCAATCAATTACCCTTCACAGCCAAAGTCATCGGGCGGCGCCGGCTCAGCTTATTTCAGCAGTCGACGAATCAAAAAGGCGGGGGGGTGGGGGGTGAAGGGAAGCATTTAAGCGAAGCGCGCACATTGCACAAAGCTTCCACAACCTGCTAATGGAGCATCACGCGTTTGGCGAGTCCCACGCGACCTCGGCACTCTCCAAGTGATGGATACAGGTGATTTAAAAGTGGCTTACTACTTTCGATTGTGCTGCTTTGTTGCAATTTCTCTCAAATTAGACAATCTGGCGTTCAAGGGGCAAAGCAGGAAATGCTGCGTCGATAAATAGTTTTCTCACACAAAGCAAACAGGAAGTCGGGCCACAGCCCGGTCACAGCGAGGTCACAGCGTGTACTGTAACTCCTGTCCCTCAGATCATCACTAATGTGCGTTTACTCACCATTTTGGATTTCAGTCACCAGGTTTTGTCACGACTGTAGAGGTCCCTCTTAAATCAACCAGTGCTGATTGACTCATCTCTGCTTAAGGAAAACACGAGTGGTGGTGGTGGTGCTGCTCTCCCTCTGGCACACCCCGTCTGGATTTCATAATCAGGAGCGAACACCACGCTGGAGAGACAGAGGAGATATGTATTAGAGCCTGGCTGATGGCATTCATTTCAATCGCGGCCAATTTATTCTCCCAAATAATACAAGCACTAATCTAATAATGACAAGGAGGGGAAATTGCTTCTCACCAGCACTGTGTCACACAGGCGTACACTCTGCGAAATTACAGTATGTGTACATGTGTAAGTATATATGTGTGTGTGTGTGTGTGCAGTTGTTTCCACTGTGAGGATGTGTGCATGGATTTTGTTTGTAATTTTAGTTACAGTTTGCATATGGCAAGATAGATGATAGTAAGTGTGGGTGTGTGTGTGCGTGCGCGTGTGTGTGCGTGTGTTAGAACGGCAGGCTGAAACTAATTCTTCTTACCATTATCATTATGAGACAGGGCGAGCAGAGCTGAGAGGGGATTACTGTCTTAGTCATCCTCTACATCACTTACTTTAATAAAACTTCAAGCCTGTGATTACATTTCATATGCAGATACTGTGTGCTATGTGAATAGACAATGAGCAGTAAGACGAGGTTAACTCCTGTGTCACCACACATCCTGCGTGCCCGTGTGCTAATGCATGTGTGCTAAGAGCAAACGGACACAGTGCTGGAGGTTGAAGTGCTCAAGCCCTTTGAGTAAGGCGGGTGAAAACAGGAAACACTCCACGACTCAAACCTTTAAACCTGCAATAACTGATATTTGGGCCACTTGAGGGCAGCAGGCAGACGCTGTGAACACATACAACATATCACCTATTAAGTTTATATGTCAGACTTGGTAGCTAACAGTTGCCTAATTTACACATCCATTGGATGCAGTGCAAAAATTAGCACCATTAGCATTTATCTGGAGTTGTGTTGAATAACACATCCAATATTCAGATGAGAGCCTTGAGACTGAACCAAGACAATAAAGTTGCAGGCACAATAATGAGCTTAGAGACACTGTGTACCTGCAGAGTCAGAGATGGTTCTCTGCAGATTCATCTCCTACTACTAGAGAATGACTCCTTCACGCATTAGACATGGTCATTTGACCAGAACAGTGTTAATAATAAAGTATTGGCTGTAGCTGCTAAGTATTAGTATAAGCAGTAAAGTATGTTCAAGTATCAAAAGTAAAAGAATGGTCCCTGTCCAAGTGTTAAATTGATTAAATTAATTAATGAAATCATCAAAAATTGAAGAGTTGAAATTGAAGAGCTGTAATAACTGGGGGTTTTACTCCTCTCAGAACAGTTGGGGGTTTATGGTGCTCCAACTTCTTTCCCTTTATAAAGCTCCTTCGATGATGTCACAACTACATCGACATCACACATGCCAACATCTCTATTCTAGTGTAGGTATTTTAGGACTTCACCTCGTGTTAAATGTAGAGTCTTGATGCAGTTAATAGCGGTGGTGGAGGACACACTCAGATCTGTTACTGCAGTGGAAATGACACAGTGTAAATTACTACCAACAGTCTAGCATTCAAAACGTCACTTACATAATAGTACAGACACATTATGAGTGAAATGTACTGTGAATCTAAGTATAGAAAGTAAATGAGTTAGTGTATACAGATTAACCTAATTAATTAGTAATTTAACATAGCGCCACCTGTTGCTGTTCCAGACCGTTTGCAGCAACAGATCATATTATTAAGGCCAAATCTACGGTGGCCCTGAGAGCTCAACGCACTGCAACTTCAGAAAAAAACATGCAAACAGACAAAACACAAGCAGTGTCCCCTGGAAACACTTCCCCTGTGTTGTGAGTATTCGCAGCATGCGTTTGCTTGTCTTTTGTCTATTTGCATGTGTTTTCTTAAGTTGCAACGTGTTGAAAATCAAATAAAATCCAAATATTCAGTTTAAAAACAAGCTTCCTTTGTGGTTTTGTAGGTTTTGTAGAAACACGTTTATATTTCCTCGAGTAAAAAGTTTTGTTTTAGTATTTGTACCAACACTTGTGAAACCCATTTCAAGACTTCAGCATATGTTTGACATGGCAAATCTAAATCTACAAAGTGCTGTAACTAATAACTAGACGTTTTCCTTGAATGCAGTTGAATAGAAGTGTAAATGTGCAGAAAATAGAAATACTCCAGTCTGTACCAGTACCTTAAAGACGCTCATTACTTGAGTAAATGTACTTAGCTATTTCCCACCTCTGCTGACAAACACAATCACATGCTGCCATGATTTCCTTTCAAACACTCCTCCACCTCATCGCTCACTTCTCTCAGAAATAGTACAGTCATGTCAAGCCAACCCGCCTGCATCGTTCGTTCTGACAGACCTCCTCGGTGGTTTGAGCTCACGTGATTTTGTGTGTGACTATGTATTTTCATGCACGTCAGGCCTGGATCAGGTTGGGCAGAGTGTGTGCGTGTGTCGTTCCCCTGACACACCTCACAGGGAGAGGCAAAGGACTACAGCAGAGCTGACAGTGCATGACTAAATGCCCCCCTGTGAACCTGCCTGAATGGAGCTGACTGCTCCAATGAGGCAGGGCAGACGAGACAAAGCATATGTGGGCGAGGGACCAGAGAGCAATGGAAGAGGCCAGGCTGGATGTGTCAATCTTCCTTGCTGGGGGACAAGGAGACTTTGTGTTGAGGCTAAAGGATGGGAAACTCGGCATTGACTGGGCAATAGTGGGACACTAAAAAACCGGAACTATTGTTCCTCGGTTGGCTTTGGAGGGCGTTTTGTTTCTTTACAGGGATGGGAAGCTTGGTGACAATGAGCTTGATGGATGTCTGCACCTCTGCCCTTTAACATCTGCGGGTGATTATTCTTTGTGCCATGGCACTTCTTGGGTTTTGTGGAGAACTGGTGAAAGGGAGAGGTTTGATTCTTTATCTGATGTGCCTATTCTTCACACAGAGTTTTTCTCACAAGCTGAGGTCTATTTCTACATTGTCATCTCCTCAGATTCGTTTTTCTTTTCTTTCTATGCTCCATATATCAGCAGAGAATCCAAGAAGTTGAAAAAAGAGAGAGCGTTTCCAGATTTCACCTTCTCTGCTTTATGCAAAGTCAAGTGGGCAAAACCCTTATTGAACTAATCAATCACCTAGTTTCTTGTCGAAATTGGCTAATTATCCCGGAGCCCAGTGGAAAAATCAATGTTACTGATGATTCTGATTGGCGCCAACCACACTCCAGTTGATTATAAAAGGGGCTTGATTGGGTAAGAGAAGGTGTGGACCGCTTCCTGCCACTGGAGAAAAACAAGGAACATTGGACTGTTATTCATGGTCCAAATTATTAAGCGGCACTTTAAAAATGAACATCTTTTTCCTTGTGCTTATAACGGAAGTTTCTTCAGCCTCGGAAGCAGTCAGCCGCTGAACGTTGGAGGGATACGGCAGAGACGACTTTTAGATTCAGAACATGGGAAGCATAAAAACGTCCGTGTTTTATGCGAATTGATGAGCCGGTCTCAAATAAACAGAGCTAACGGGGCGGCGAGATGACAAACTGTGTCATCACATCTTCACGGGGAGAAATGCTGAGTCGCACATCGTCAGCATTGCCTGAGGTTTTTACGATTAAAAAGAGAAAGTGTGGATTAACTTCATGTATTATTCAGCTCTGATAGATAATCATTATTTGCTCGGCTTTGTTTACCATGGAGGTTAAGTTTATTGCAATGTGTGGGTTCATATTTTCTTATTTCCTCGGCTGGCACTGAATAATACCATTTGATTTCTTTTTTTTTTTCTTCTGAGCCCTGTCATTTGGATCATGCTTCAAACTGACACACTGCAATCTCAATCTCATTAGCAGAGGAGCGGAGGCACTCATATATTGGCAGTGGACACCACTTTGCCTTTAAACTTCAGTTTTTTTTTTTATGTGCGTATTTTGGTTTATTCATCATTTTGAGGCAAACAACCAATTATGCAAATACTACTCAAAAAGCAACCCATTCAGCAGATTTCAAATGGCCTTTTCCTTGTCTTCTTTCAGCGTCTGTTGTGCTCTTTGTGTATTTTTTGATAAATCAAGTAAAGCTACAGGCTATGCATCACTCTGTGTCATCTGTCAGTGGGAAATGAATGGTTACTTCAAGCTTTACTCAGGGCTTTTGTATCCTGTTCCCTCTGAGGGCAGCTACCGCGGGAAAGCAGCCGGGCGGAGGTGAACAACAAAGAAAAATCAGATTTAGAGTCTCCTCTGAGAAATTCATCTGCGATATTAACATCTGATATCTGAAACACGGCTGCGTCTGTGTACATCAGGACAAAGTACCCTTTAAATTTTCCCAGGACGTGCCACTGAGTCTGGATGGGTAAGTAAAGCAGGGGAGGAAAAATCAATAGAAAACACTGGGGTCTGTCGCAAATGAGGGAGAGGAGATTCATGCAGCAGTCCACTAAAAATAGATAAAAACCAACAGAGTAGACAGAAGCCAGGCTGCCCAGGGCCAGAATCTCCTGAGCATCTTCTTACGCCCTCCTTAGGCCTTTGAATCCCTGACCATGCAGAGCGGGCTGACGCCAGTGCCGCCTGCAGCACAACGCTACACTGTCCCTCCCCTCCACCTTATCGGCCATTTCCACTCCCACCCTCTGGAAGGTCACGCGGTCTTCACATCCAGCTCCTCTCCTCGCCTCGCCTCGCCTCTCCCTCCCTCCCTCCCTCCTTCCACCCCATCTCTAATCCAAGTGTCAACATTGGCCTTGAAGCACTTGTCAAACACATAGCAGCCACATATGGTGAACGGCACGTGCACATGGATGGATACAACACACTCGCACACAGATGGATCCTCTGACAAAGCTTTCAACATGAAGTGACCAGAACATATGCCTGTCAGCACATTCTGACAATTAAGGGCCAGATTGCGACGGGAAACAGTTGAGTCCCCTTTCTTACAAGTTCTGGAAAACAGATCCATCTTAACGAGACATTCATTCTGTAATTTAGGGGCTGTATTATGGGATATGACAATATCTCCCATTCATGTGCATTAGTCATCATTCATGAAGGCACATTTAAATCTCGTATGTGTTTTAAAGTCATTATTCTTTCTTTTGCTTATTCGCTTTCCTGCTAATAGTTAGATGAGAAGATTGATGGAACTGTCACTGTTGTGCATCAAAGGAAGGCCGTGGAGCTTTTGACCACTTGTAGTACTGCAGAGCAATGTTTCTCACAGTGAATATGTTGTGCACACACATGAGGACACACATACACATGCACGCAGGTGTTGCAACACACATTCCTGACGATGGTTTCACACTATTCCACTGATTGACTGTTGATGGCAGTACAGTGCAAAGAAACCTAGCAATGCTCCAATAAGGCATGAAGGAAGAAGACTGCTCGCTAGCAAACATGCATGGAAACAATGTAGGTTTCAAATTTTAAAAATCTGCTTTGTAAAAGTTTCATGACGGAGAAAATGCAGTGAGGTCTCAAGGATCCACATGATGCATTCTGATGAGAAACAATAAAGGTAAACATAAATGTATTTAAACTGTGGAGCTGGAGGACAGATAAACAAATGTGATAAGATAAGTTAATTAACAGACCTAAGAATATGTTGGTAGGTGTATTTTGGTGTCCGTCAGTCCTTAGTTCAGCTAAGCTAATCATCCAGGCTCTAGCTCCAAATGTATTGCAGCTCTTCTGATCTAACTCTGGGAACAGAATGAACTTAATCCCTAAAATGTCAAACTATTCACTTAAACATAAAATAAAAATTAAGTTTTATGTTGCCCACGTGTTTGTCTCAAGAAGCCAACTGACTCTCCTCAAGTTACAATGTGCACTCCACAAAGTGCTAAACACATAACACACAAACAATGTTTATACTTGTTTACAGCCCCTAAACGCGACCTTTAACCTCTGCTTAACCTGAACCTGATTCCACACCCCAAAGCCAAGTCAAAGAGCAAGATTTGCAGCTAGCATGTCAAAACCTGTGGTCCACACACACACACACACACATACACACACACCCATCCACACGGGCCTCATGTGAAACCAGCACAAACCCCCAGTCACTGTGACCAGATCACACTGTCTCTCACTGTAGTTAACACTGTTTCAAGGTCTCGGGAACCGAGAGTTTCATGCATACATAAAATATGAGCACTAATGACCAGTTTCACCATTACTGCAACGTGCAATTACCATCATAATGATTTGCCATTTATTTGCTTTCACAGCAATGTGAGGAATTTGGTTTCATTAATAATTTGCAAGTGAGGAATTAATTGGAGGATGCGGCTGTCGCAGCTGTGTGTGAGTGAGTGTCCCCTGCTTTGCACGGAGGGCACAATTAAGAGATGATTGCCGGGGCTGCCATGTTGAAATGTGACCCGCTTTGAAGACCAACATGAAGGGGGAGGACGCGGGTTCGGGAGGCAGAAGTGACACTGACAGACAAATGGAGGGTGTTGGGTTTAACTACTGTCACTGACATCTCTCTCTGATGCTGTCTGTTGGTGTGGGACAGGGTGCTGCATAGCAATAATTTTAAAAGACACAAACACATGGTCTTTAGCTTTGTTTCAATTAGGCTGTTAGTATCATGGAGCGTGTTTGACTCATGAATGACCCTCACCATGTGCATTTTCAGAAATGCCTTACTTCCTGGTTTGGTGAGGCAACGCTTTGGCCCAAAATGCCAAAAAACTTTCATCCATTTTTCATGACAGAAAGAAAACTGAGAACATGTTTCCACGAGAACAAGGAAAAGAAAATAGCCCTCTGAAAACAGATGACAGCTGAAATGGTTTGATTTGCAGAGGATTAGCGTTGTCAGGGGACGTCTGTCATCACCCAAAATATGGCAGATAATTTTCAGTGGAAGTTTCAACAGATTCACACAGGATTAAAATCACTGTCCACAATTATCATAAATTAGCGGATGTCCCCAGGTGATGTTGTGTGCAGTTTGTATTGGCAGTACTCACTCACACACACACACACGCTCAAATAAATGTGTTCACATAAAGACCAATATCTGCTTGCCAATATTCTACTGAAAGACGATGTGGGGTTTTTATTAACCTCCTGAACTCAGATTTTCCGCTCAAATTTACCCGTGACGTAGCTTTAAAGATGGAAAAAATACGCTTTCCAGTGCATTGAGAAACTATTGTGTTAAAGTTTTATTATCATATTATTATGAATACTCCCTACACAGCCTTCTATTATATACCATTTACACAAGTGCAATAATATACAGAATGAGTACTTTTTTACTTTTGATACTTTTAAGCTGTTGTAATTGATTTGTTTTGTCCACTCGGAGACAGAACTCCTCAACAACAATGCACAATGTTTGAAATATTAGGAGCCAACAAAGTTGATTACAAATATGTTCGCAAACAGCTAGCAACATTAGCATTCATTTCCACTACTTGCGCTATTATTAGCCCTGTTATAGTCTCCACCAATTACTGAGGGAAATATGTGTTGGTTTATATAAATGCTCAGTTATCTTCACTAGACAGTCACTACTGTGTCTGCCGTTTCATGCTGGCAGGTGATGGACAGGGAGTTTATCAGAGCTTAAAAAGAAACAAGGCTGATGAAAGTGATGAGATTGAACTAAACCGGTAGCGCTGCGCTTCATAAAACCAAAACAATGACCTGAAAGACGCTAAAACACTTAACAGTATCTTAGGGTTCGTCGTGGGTTCGTGTCCATGAGTAATCGGGTTGCTGCTGTGACGCTGGAATTTTTTTTACTTACTTATCTTATCTTATCGTATCTTAAATCAATATACTACATATTCACTGACCAATTGTTCATTCATCCAGCCATCCATTAGCCATACTGCTTATCCTTTAAGGGCTGTGGGGGACGTTGGGTGAGGGCGGGGTACACCCCGGTCAGGTCACCAGTCTGTCATAGGGCTGACATGTAGAGACCATAGATGGTATATAACGATTAACGTAGCCTCTGTGACGTCACCCGCAGGTTTCTAAAGAGCGGTTTTGAGGTTGATGCTGATTGAAGAAATCCACAGAGGCACGAGGAGAACATGCAGACGCCACACAGAAGATTCGAACCCAGAAGCTTCTTGCAGTGAGGCGACAGTACGACTACCGGAACACTATTGAAGACAAAACTTTCACTTTTCCTCAGTTACTGTGGCTTACGTTAAGTGTCTGGATGCTCCCACCACTAGCACTGGTTGCACTGAACATCAATACTGCATAAGGCTAACATGACTGCGGTGACCTCTTGCTGCAGATCACTGATTGCATACAGTGAAGGCAGCAGAATCGTATATAACCGCGTGTCCTATGACACAATCTGGACCAAAATAAACACAAATACAATCGTAATTTTATTAAAAGCAAACAAAAATAGCCAGATTGTGTCCACCTGCTGCGAAGTGGTGGTCACTGCCCTCAGTGCAGCCAAACACAGAGGTAATAACCAGGCACATTCCCTGGAGGTCTCCCCTCTGTCCTTTAATCCATGTGAGACGAGCGGCACTGCTCCAGAGGAGATGAATAACCACAGCACTCGGTTTCAACACCCTCACGGGGGTCGTGTGTCAAGATCACACACCGACAGCTCTTCCCGTTTATTACATGAGCAACCCCGGACACAGCAAGAACAAAAAGGAAGAAAAGAAGGAAGGAAAAAAAATGTCAAGATGTGGGATCAGCAGTTCAGAGGTGGACACGCTCTCCTGGACAGAGACAAGCTGGAATTTGTCATCGTGGTCAGGGCGAGGGACTGGAGACGCCAACAGAGTTACTTGGGTGGAAATGTTTTCTTTTTATTGCTGCTGGTCCGAGGCAGATAGAAACTTGAAAGGATTATGCACCTATCCAAACTCTCCTCTGTAATCCTTAAAGAGGACAACAAACACCTGAGGCACTACGCCTCCACAAAGTCCACAAAGATGAGTATATACAAAGCTGACAGGATGTTTGTGACTTAAAAAGCTGTTTTCTTCATTTACATCTCTTACAAGTTTTTTTTTCACTCAAGGTCAGACATCTTCCTGTGGGGAAACTAGCAGTAGCACTGCAGATGAAATGAGTCCAACTTCTCCTCTCTGAACGAGCTGTCAGATTTAAAGGCTAAGATTGGGGAACAATGTCGTGTCTTTAGAAGATATTTTCATGAAGTTATTGTTTGCTTCTCTGCTTTCAGGGCTCTTTTATGTGCTTGAGTGAATTAACACAAGCAGAAATGTGACGGGGAAATAATTCCTCTCCTCCATCCTACGACCAATTTTGCTGTAAAATTGAGTTTTCCCTATTTATTAGAAAGTGAGACACAATCGCCTCGCAGGATAAAACTGATGCAGTAATTTGTCTGACACTGACCTATAAAAACGTTCTTACAATTCCACATTAAAAAGTTCCAATGGTGTTGTATACACCAGTCGTCCTTGTAATTCCTCTGACGTTTCCTTTCAAGCAGTGTGGTTTATGGCTCATTGAGAGGCCAGCGCCCCCGAACAGCTTCAGATACAATCAGGGGAGTGCACTCTGCTTTTTTTTTTTTTTTCATTTTCCCTGACGATTTGTTGGAGGTTGAAGTAGCTGTCTGTGCACTCTGCTCAGCATCAAATTAAGGTAAAAGTAAGCGGCTGGGGCACTGATTCAATTTTGACAGAAAAAGTGGAGCCACATTCATTTCAGAATCTGTCTGACCTCTGAATGTCTCCGCTGGAACACGACGTCCAATATAGTCTCACATTAGCGACCTGTTGGAAGCGACGTGGAAGCATCGCACCACAGCAGGACGACGACCTGACAGAGACCATTCACATTCTGCCATAGGTGAATACAAAAACAGTCTGGGTTGTTTTCATGTCTGTAAAAAAAGATGCATCATCAGGGGCATCAAAACCGAATCTTGGTAGTTGACAATTCCACATAAACCCAGGTTGCGTTCAATGACACAGTCCTAGCTACCTGCAGATAGGAGCTACTATGTGGTTAAGGTTAGGCATCTAAACCTGGCGCTCTGAGATGGGATATCAACAGTATTTGCATGAAAGTTGGAAACCCTGAGAAAACACAGTACTTGTGTTGGGACTGCACATTGAAACATACATGTTGTGCTGCAGTAGCAACATGTAGCCTTGTATGTATGAGCATATATTGGAGTCACGGACGTAACCATCGGTTTCTCTAAAAGCTGATTGAGTGGCGATGTTTGAAAGTTGTTTAAAACAAGTATCATTGTTCTGAAGGTTTCTATGGAATTCACAATAACTCTGCTAAACATCTGGATGAAAAAAAATCATATTCTCGTCCACTGGATGAGAAAAACTATTTTTAACCTTTCTCCGAAGTTGTGCTTCTGTTTCTGAATCAAAACAAAGATGGCAGCCTGCCAGCTTTGACACTTGGGAAATGGGTTTAAAATCAAATTTGTTTTTTATCCAGATGGTTTGAAGACTCTAAAGACTCTTGAGGGATTTTGAAAGAGCCATTTTCCAAACATCATCAGATAATTATCTTTAAGAGAAACCAATGGTTAATTCCATCCTGGAGGTATGGACATACATGAGGGGCACAAACTGGAGATAGTGCTGCAGTATGATCCAATTTGTATGTAGTTTTAGTGAAAGCCAGCACATTGTGAATTTATATAGAAGTGTTTAGCCAGGATTTAGCACCACCGTGCGGTTCGCATTTGTGTGTTTTAACAGAACGCATCAATGACTACTGTATTGAATGGACAAATTTGTTTTAGATTCATGTTGTAATAAGTTCTATGATCCGTTTTGTCCTTTACTTTGGCTTATGACCAAACACCTGCAAAACTAATGACAATCCCATCAGCCTCTGTTGTACTTTGGGTTTAGCACATGCAAATTGCTGAACAAAGATGCTGCATAGTAAACATTACACTGGCTAAACAGCATGTCAGCATTCACAGGAAGTCCACAACCTGTAGCGCCACCCTGAAGTGACTCCACTGTTGCAGGTGGCAGTGATGCATTCAGCTAATACTGAAATAGGTTTTTCTAATTAGTTATAAAATTGATTACCATGGCTTTATAATATGGACAAGTTTTGATAAAGGGGGGCAAGGAATATGAGCCTTTAAATGATCTATGCAAGAAAACAGTAAACACATGGTGTGAATGTCACAGTTTTTTTGTTGTCTAAAAAGTGTCCACACACGTAACTGCAAACTCTCCAGACATGTACAGATTGTATTTGTGCAGTTCACAACATTTGTCTCAGGTTTCCTGTTGTTTCTCGCTAGCACACACACACACACACACACACACACACACACAAAATGTCTCAACGAGAAAGAGTGAGATTTCTAATTAGACAAAGCAGATGGTGTTGTGGCAAATCTATGACATATCACAGCTGACTCATGACAGTACGACTTGTCTTTGCTCTGTTTTTTGGTTTTTTTTATGTTTTTTTTGAAACTGTGCACAAACATACTGTACATGGTTAAAAGACTGAGACCCCAGGCTCTGTTAGTGCTTCTTAGAAGTTCAGACTGCTATTTACACCCAGCAGTCACAATTAGCTTGTTTATTGGAGTTTCAGAAAACTTAACTCTCACAAGGCAACATTTTTATAAAACTAGAGTCTTTGCAAGTTTAAATGAATCAGTTTCATTGAAAGAATTTGCATAAGGAAAGAGCTGGAATGGAGCTTGGGTCCAGATTGCAGTGTGCCATTTGGTTCATTTTCTTGTGCTAATTCTTTTCAAGCGTGAGCAGCTGTCAACAGCTGGCTATCACATTCTATCGCCTGTTCCAACCAAAACCCGACATATTTTGAGATGTGTCTTTGCACTCTGAACTCTTGGCTCTTATTTGGTGCTTTCCCAGTTTGAAAGTCATTATTCTTACATGGCCAAACAAATGGAATAACCCCTTTCACATCCAGTTTCTCTTTTTATTTTCCATTAAGTAGGTTTAAAGTTGGAAAAATCAAGGCAGTGTTTGATATTTGATTATTTCATAGCTGCTTCGTTCCATGAAAAATAAATAACCTCTATATCATTTTATTCATTACACATTTGGTACATCTGGGTCTCTGTAAAGTTCTGTGGGTTTGATGTTTGGCTGCACAGCATGACTTTGTAATGACTGTCCCACTGGAATGTAAAGGACCGTGAGTCAAGTCAACCTGTTTCAGATCTTGATGTAAACACGCCTGTTTTCCGCTGTTGCACTCACATTAAAGTGCTCTTGGTAACAGACCCACGCAAATGCAGCAAATGTAATTGGATGCATGCAAATCTTGTTACCTATGCTGGGAAAAAAAGCTTGTAGGAACGCTATCCTTTTGCAGCAGCAGTCATGTAAGACACACTGTTCAGATGTTGCTTTAAAGTACCACTACCACTCCTCATCCCGCGCTCACATACGACAGGAAGATTAAAAAAAAAAAAAAAAAAAAAAGGCAGGTAAGACTTAACGCCAGCGTTGAAAGGAACGAGTCAAGCATGTAAAGCAGGAACAGAAAAGGTAAAATCAAGACCTCCAATGAAACGCCTGGAGGAATGAACTGAGGCGTGTACAGTGTGTCTGTGCTGCGCCCTGTTTCCACCGGCCGGTGACGGATGGAAGTCAGCAGATTGTTGCAGCCTCGGCCGATTCATCCAGGAATGTTGTGACATCTATTTCTAATGGCGTCTGTGCTCCATGAGAATCAAGCCTAACACTGTCTGACAGAAACATATGTCTCCGTTGTGCCTGTATGACTCCAGCTCTCCGGGCTGAACTCTACTGTAGGGATGAAAAGGGAAGCTCTGTTTCACAGGTACTCGCTCAGACATTCAGGAGTTCATTCAGGTACATTTCTCTGATGTGGCTGCTGCTCACATGTAAAACTGTTTTCTCCTCAGCGAGGGGTTAACATCAAAACGACTTCCCTACTTTACATCCTGCATTGTGCAGCAATAAATTCAAATTGCAACTTTCCACATTACCCTGGTGATGGCTTCAAGTGAAATAAAATCATCTGCTGGGAGATGAGGTTATGGCTCATTTGTTTTTTTAATTTTCAAAACATGAAATTTAATGATGGTTATTCTGAATATTGAAAACATATCAATTATTTGGTGATTTTAACAGATGGGGAGAGAGAGAGAGGGGGGATGTTGTGTCTTCTTTTCACTGTCTATTATCACCTCCCCCACCAGAGGACCCTGATTACTGTAAACAGAGCTGCAGTATGAATACATTTTTTATGAGTGAAAATTTAAAAACAAAATCAAAGTAAAAATCAATTAGAATACTATTATCTTTAAAAATGTACTGCTCTGTGTGACAGTCTGTTATAACAGAGAATGATAAGCCTTGGAGATGAAACAACAGTACAGTCAGAGTCAGTAAACATCCTGATAATGTTTCTCATTTCTATGAAACGAAACAAGAACTGAAATCAAAAAGGATGTAATACAAGGACTAACTGTTTTAATACCTGTTCAAATATATTTCAAAATACAGCCATTGGTATAATAGGCGTCCTTTGGATTTATATATTTTTAAACATGCAGGTCACAGATTAATGAGTTGCTGTGATCGTTAAGTCATCAGTTCACAACTTTGGTCCAGACTGAAATATCTCAACAACATAAAGACATTCATGGTCCCCAGAGCCATCGTCAAGGTGATCATGTGGCTTTTCCTCTCGTACCACCAGGAGTTTGACTATTTTTTTAGTGAAATGTGTTGATACTGTTGAATGGATTGCCATCGATTTCATACGTTCATGTTCCCCTGAGGATTAATTCTAATCACGTCATATGGTGCTCCAGTCAAAATTTCAATTTGTCCAAAATACCTGCAAAACTAGTGGCATTCCCATCATCCTCGGCTGTACTCTATGTTTATTGCTAATTAGCAAATGTTAACATGCTAACACCCTAAACGAAGGTGTGTTTGCATTGAACTTAAAGTCGTGCTATATTTAATTACAGTCCACTGTCCATCTAAAGTATATAAAGTACATAAATTAATGAAACATATTAATTAATAAACGATAGGGAATAATGTGTCATGTTGCTATTCGCCTAACGCAGCTGTGAAGTTGCAGGCTCGATGTTTCTTTTGTCACATTAGGACTTTGTTAAATGAAAAAGCCATTTTTCATTTCCAATGGAAAATGTCAAATTGGGGATTTAAGGTCATATCTGGTGAATTTTCTCTCTCCGCTGCAGCAGGAAGTGACATTTGAAAGGCAGCAGAGAGGGGAAGTGAAGGGAAAGCTACAGATCGAAGTCTGTCTGCTGTGAGGGGCTGCGGAGCTACGCCAGGTGTGAATGATCAGTGCTTCACTTTGAGCAAGCAGCTCAGAGTCTGGTTGGATGGAGTAATCTGAATCATTCTTTAATCTTTCCCAAAAAAAAAAAAAAAAAAATGATGAAGAATTTGTCTTTGAACAACACACTCGAGCCCCAATTCTGTCCAGTGGAATTATTCAGTGGCTGACAGTTGAATACTGAGTCTGCTGCAGGCAAATCCCAGGTGTTAGTATACAATAATTGTGTGTGTGTGTGTTTGTGTGTGTGTCTATTTGGATTAATCACACTGTGGAGACAAACAGTGGTCACATCATGGAGACTTCTGGGGACATGTCCTACAAGGTTAACCATTTATTTTAGGATTTAGACTCTGGTTTTGCATTGGATGGGGGTTGTATATATCCCTGTATATGCAGTATATGTACAGTATATGCTTAACGATAGGATGTCTGGGCCAAAGCGTGCTATTATGACCTCTATGCTACTGTATCTGAGCCGGAGCACTGCACACACTGCCCACCCAGTTCAGGTGGGGGTGAGGTTGACGTGTAGGGATCAGATGTTGGTCAAGAGGCCAAACTGAGAGTTAGCCCAGGGGTTGGGGTGAGAATTGAACGTTGGTTCTTGTCTACTGAGGCTACACGGTGGAGAAGGTTGGGTTCGAGTTTGGGCCCCCTATGATTTGTTTCATCTCTTCCCTGTCCATGATAGCAGGCTTTGGGTGTGGCCTTTCGGAACAGCTATAAACACTTTTGCCTTTGGCGTTCAGGCAACACTTCACATGAGCTAATCGGTTTTTACTAACACCCCGACATTAAGACATGCAGTGTCTAACATTTAGGGTTAATTTAATCTTTATTGCACTGATTTAGTATTGCACTTCTGCAAACCGCAAACCCCAAGATTATTTTCATTTTCAACCTCATCATCTTCAGACATTGAAGCAAATGATGGGAGGACATTTGTCAGATTTCATGCAGCATCATCTGGAGCTGCAAAAGGCTTAAAGCAGCTTTTTGTTAATATTTGCAGCAGTGCTCCTCAAGACCTGCAGAAGACTTTGATGTGTTGAATTGGTGCACTAACTGAGTGCAATGTCCTCACAAATGGCAATAACAACACAAGTCTATGTGGCAAGTAGCAGGGCTACTGAAAAATAAAATCATATATGAAGATGGACAGTTGCGGAGATGTAAATGAACAAACTAATACACATTTACAGATGATGCACTGTTTGTCTCATCTGCTTTTGTCTTTGAGCAGACAGCATGTGGAGCGAGCTGTCATTGTGCATCTATTCTCCCACAATCCTCCACTCAGAGGAGATTTGGAAAAAAAGCAACGAAAAAAATCCCAATACACCAAATAGTTTAAAACAGCTATTTTGTGTTTTGCGATGAGTCAATTTTGTTTGGTTAAATTGATTTTTTATGATATCATGGACAACTGGCTGAATACAGACGCAGCGTGGTGGATTATTCAGCACATGATCTTCATCTGTGATGGAGTTTGACAGCAGGAAGTGTTTTTTTTATGAATGTCAAACACCAGAATCAAAATCTGCTGTCGTTAGCAGTCATACAGGCAGAAATCCAGACGGAAAGTATCTGACAACAGGTTAGATTGTGACGCTGTAACAACGAATCTGAATTTGGAAAAACCTTTAATGTAAAATTCATCAGTAATCGTTTTTAAATGTGCCTGGGAAATTTAATTCCTGAATTCATTTTGTAGAAGTCAGAAGACGAATCTGTGTTTCTGTAATCTCTGCTGATGTCTTCTCTCTTCCACATAATATTTAATATCTATATTGTAACACATTAGTCTGTCAAACCACTATCAGCTGGAGAATTCTCACTTCCTTTTAATTACAGAAAGGAACAAAATTTAAATAATCTCCACAAAAAAGCCTGATGCAGAAAGCATGACGTGATTTCTATGACAGGCGCATCTGTATTCACTGAGATAAAACACTCTGAGAAAACACTGGTTAAGTACTGTCAGTATAATTTAATATACCAACTGAAATTCAACTATTCTACTAACTCACAGCCGTTTCTAATTATAGAAAACTATAAAATTAAAGGTAAATCTCGCCATAATCAATTTTACAGCCCTCTGCATTAACAAAAGGTCATTCTAGGTGACAGAATATTAAGATCTATCAGTGTGCTTGGTTTTAAGGCATTGTTCTCATTCAGATTCAGAATTAATGGGTTTTATCTGGTCGCTTTTCTCTCTCAAATCATCCTTCAAGGCTCCAATTTGATTTAAGTGTGTGGACTAAGAAAACTATTTTATCGATGTTAGTCTTTTTTTTTCTCCTGCAAATCCCTTAGAAGGAAAAAATATATATTTTTCAGGTCATATTTTTTCTCTAAGAGATTAAACGAAAGCAGAGCTGCTGTTCAAAACATTTTTAATCTAATTTTTCCCCTCTTCCCTTTACAATTCTCATTATTGTTGTATAATGCATTTGAGATCTGGCTCAACACCTTTCCCTCTGAAAAGCTCTTTATTCATTCAGAGAAGTGCCACCCCCTGTTCCCACTTTCCCACTGACTCAGCAAGGCGGCACGTAATAACACTGCTTCAATTTAGACTGTTCTTCCAATAACCAGATAGAGTTCAAAGGGTGCTTAATCTCACCTGTCACTCAACCGGCTGGGAAGGAAGGCCGACATGAATGAAGAACAAAACGGCAGCCGAAAGAGTGCGAGGGATAGCAGCACGTCGAGGTGAGACGGAGGTCTTTGATTATTTTTCTCAGCAGATGGTGCGCCGCGGATCCGTCGTCCTCTTTAAAGAACGCTGCTTGACGTATCTGGTGATTTTTTACCTCTGGACTTCTGTTGATGTCCATCACTTCCTGTTGTATTTCACAAAAACAAAACAAAAACAAGTTTTCACTGTGATTAGCATGCTGAATTGTGTGCATAGCAAAAACACAACAGTAAAACTCTGGATATTTGAGTTGATTTCAGTAACTTCCTCCTCTGACAGATGCTTTGAGCTAAATGCTAACATCAGCCTGCTAACATGTTCACAATGAACATGTTGATGTGCTAATGTTCAGCAGGTAGCAGATATCCATGGCCGGTTTCAGCCCTTTATAGTATTTTAATACAGATGAATTCCCAATAAAGTTGGTTCATTTACATGTTTTTCTGTTTCTGTTGTCAGACATTAGAAGAACAATGAAACTGTGACGGAAACAGCCCATTAAGACTACGTGTTAACCAGCAGTCACTGGATCTGTTGGTCAAAGGGTGTAATGTCTCACTGGTAGCTGAAGCAACACGCCCCCAACACAGTTTCTCCCATTGTTTTAAATCAGGTTTGATTATGATGCATCAAAAACATCAAAAATCAATGTATGTTTCAACCTTTCCTGCAGATAAAGTTTACTTTATTTGTACCTTTTCCACAGAACCCCTTTATTTAATTAACCAGCCTTCTGAAGGCAACATTCAGAAACATTCACATCAGTCTACTTGTAATACTAGTTATGTGATACCATGGTCTGATTCGGCTAAATCAGACTGTCAAAGCCTCATATTAGCTTTGGCAGAATGGATTTTCATAGGGAATGGGTTGTTGACTTCGCCCATCTCTTCCACTGGGGTCACAGTCAGCATGGTCAGGAGAAGTGAACAAACACACCAGTGCTGTAGATCCCTCAACACGTATGTGCGACTCCTGTGTCCTAGAAATTACATTTACTTTGTAAATTAATAAATAGTTTTACCAAATACACATAATAACATAAGTGCTGCCTGGATTGTTTTCACTGGCAATGCTTTGTTCCAGTCTTCAATGTACTGTGGTCTTACAGTAGAGCACACAGACGTTGTTGGTAATTGGTCGAGGTGGATGGTGGCTCTGGTTAAAATGCTGAAAAAGTAAACATGTCTGTTGTTTCAAGTCAACGTTGACTTTTCCCATATCTAACCAACATGATGATCTTTCCTTTGAGTTTCCTTACGATTAACCATAGATTCATGAATCATGGTTTAGTTGCAAGGAGCCGATTGTAGAGAAAACAAATAAAATATGTTGTAAATCATCCACTAAGTATGAACCCTGTGTAACTTTGTAGATCCTTTAATTAAAAACATCTCTTCATTATGTTGATAAAAAAAGCATAATCTGGGCAGGGTAATGTCAGTTTGAAGTCATACTTGCTGACTCCTGTGTAAATGTAATAGCTAGTTTGTGTGAGACAGACATGGAAAAAAGCTGAACCCATATTTTAAGTTAAGGTTTTTCTGAGAGTGAGACCGAGACAGCAGCATAAACGTTGCAGAGAATACAAATCAGTCAAACGGGCAAAACAACACTGAGACATTACATAAGTCTAAAAAATATCTAAACACACTTTCAATACATTTTCCACCCTGGGCCTTGAGGATGTGTTGCAAAAAAGCGAAAAAGAACCATACTGACGTTATATTTCACTGCAGTATTTATGATTACGCAGATCTTATATGTGATCACTGAAGCAGTGAACTAAAAAACCCCAAGATTGAAGTTGGAAGTTTTCCACACAGCTAACATTTTTCTCTAATGGAGAGCCTATTATGTGAAATGTGGGATCTGCATTAACAGAGCCATACCTTTGTCTCTATGCGTGCCTCAACTCCTTAAGACCCATCATTCCTTTCTGTCGCAGCCTGATAAATCAGGGCACCTAATCAGTGTATAAATATTCATGAGTCCAGCTCAGAGTGCTTTTGAAGGTGTAACTCTTCACAATAGCTTGGCGCACAGCCTCCAGTGTGCCACAAATCCTGCCGCTGAGTGGCAAAGTTGAGAGGTGAGAGAGAGGAGTGTGCTGCTGAATTCACCCTTTTAGCATTTAGAGTAAGTTTTTCACATGGGAGCACCCTAAACTCTTTTTTTTTTTTTAAATCCCCCAAGCATACTTTTCTCTCATTCATTTCCAAGATTGAAATATGAGGTGTCAAAACATGAACAATTATGGAAAATCATAAATTTGTGACCAATTTGGAAAAAGGGAATGAGGTTGTCAGCTATCTGAGATGTATGCGTTTTCAATTTGGCGTTTCTTAATGCCTGCCAGCTTCTCTCGCTGTACCGTTAAACTGCCATTTCTCCTTGTACTAATTGAACGCTCCCCCCGTTCTCTGCCCACACCATCATGTATTGCTCATCTATCATTGTTTGTTGGGAGCCAGTGAGGTTGTCCTTTCCACTGACTTTGAGAGAGCACTTCATCTTATTTGTTTGTTCCCTGACATGGGCATGATGCACTCGACCAGGCTGGCCATTTAGAAGCTGGGTACCGTTCAAGAACAGCCTCCTTTATCATCTTGCGTTACCAAGTGTAGTGGCTTTTTAAAGGACCTGCACACTGCGGTCATTTGTCATTTGTAAACTAAAACTATTTACCATTGGCATCTAATTTACTTAATAGATAAGCTACAGGAACAGAGCTCAGAGTGGCACAGAGGCTGCATTTCTCCACAGCCGTTTGTAGTTTAGGGATTTCAAGAAACTCAGACTAATTCATCTACTGCAAGCGTCAGTGAAGACGTTGTTAGTCAGAAGTGAGTCAGACCACTGACGGAAGGTGACATTTAATGGTCAGTTCATCACGAAAGACGAAGAACAGTGACAGAGTTATGATTCTTATGTTCTCTGTAAGTGCAGTGAACATAATAATAACGTGACCAACAGCAATACTACTACCATTAATACTGGTAGTAAAACTCATAAAAAATCTTTCCTAAAAAAAATCTAAAATGTGCTTTACGGGACAGATAATAAGACAGGATGGACTGATTTAAAGTGCGGCAATTTGTCCAAGTGGTGCAGGGACTTTACTTACAAAGTAAAGACTCACATATTGAGCCAATACAGAGATGTTAGCACCTCTTGAATCAAGACAAAGCACTGCAATTTGACAAACTGTGTGTTGTGCATACCATGTGTTGTTAGATTCAAGCTGGATTTACGGCGACACCAAACACGTCAGGGATATAAACAGGTTCCAGTGGGGCAGTAAATGACCCAAAATGACTGAGAGATCATGAGAAGTTCAACATGAAAAGTTGTTGTTTAAGCACGAATCGCAAAAGCAATGGAAAAAGTTCATTATCTCATAAAAGTAAACCAGCCTGTTAGCTCAGAGAGTAGAATTAGCTGTTAGCTCAGAGAGTAGAATTAGCTGTTAGCTCAGAGAGTAGAATTAGCTGTTAGTTCCATCAGAGCTCTGGATTTTATGAAGCTGCGGATTGTGTTACATTCAAACTGCAGGAATGAATGGTTTTAAGGTAAGGCAGCTCATATATTACTCTGTGTTTAAGGCTTTTTAATGAATATTCCTGAGGCTCTGAGTTTGTTGTGTTTGGGAATTGGTGACAGCTGATAGAGGAGTAGACTGGTGTCTTTTGGTGGGAAATTTGTCACATTATTCTGCTTACAACTTTCCGGAAAATTATAAATAGGTGTGCAGAATCTCTTTCCACAATCCTGTGTGACTAATACTCATCAAATACTGTATTGACACAGTTTGTTAAGAGTGAAGCTCTGACTATTTACACTGCAGTCATCTCTGAAATGAGTTTGGTGCATTAGTTCAGCACACCTGGGTAATATTGCTAATATAATAACCAGAAAGAGCATGCACATGCAGTGCTGGTTAGCCTTTAATGCTAACGTTGTGCTTTTAAGTTTAACCCATGCTTTCAGCTGATGTTTTTGGACACACACAGGTAAGTCCTCTCTACCTCTCTTGGGCCGCATGCTTGTTTTCTTCTGGCCCAGTATACACCCAGTTCCACAGCTCAAATCTGACCCATATGCAGCATGATTTTCAGGTGCTGCGTCCACATCTGGTACAATTCTGGCGCACACAGAGAGAGAATCTTCTGTCTATCAGTCAATACTAGAGGATAACAGCTGGAATCTGCCCAGATGTGAAAGTATATGGGCCAGACTTGGGCCAGAAGTTTCAGTTGTGTAGTGTGAACATATGAAGACAGTGCTGGAGCAGCAGTATGTTGTTTTTCCATAATGCAGGTTAGGCCAATCACAGTAATCAAAGCTATGTGCAATACTGATGCTACACTGCTAAACAAGATACGATCAGAGGAAACGCTTTATAAATCTAGCCTGTTAACTCCTCACTGTGGCTGATACTATTCCACCTTGAACATGGTTGTTGGCTTCACACCCCATCTCCACTAACTGCTACAACACAACAAAAGCTGCAGCCACTCTCTATGTTAACGCTGGGTGAAGATGATTTGTCGAAAGCCGAGTCTTCGACTGTTCCCTGCAGTTTCAATTGCAGTAAAGCCTATAAAACAGAAGGTTTTACACTGAATTACTAATCTTTTTCACTCTCAACTTACTGTATTTCCAACTCTCAAAAAAACGAAAAAATATAGCCAAGAACCAGCCGATGGAAGCTTATTATCCTCTACAAATAGCAATTCAGCTGATTTCAAGAGCTGTAAGTATGATTGGCACCTGAGCGTGGCATTTAGAAATAGTGCCATGGCTTAAAATCCGCCCACTGGGTTTCTCAGCTCTATGAAATGTCTTTGCATTAAGGTCACCGTTTCAATCAGGGTTGTTGCTTCAGGGTTATAGTGGGGAGAAAATTTTCTTTCTTTTCTCACTCTCTGAGTCTGTCAGTGAGTCTGTCAGTGATTCTCTGATGATATTCATTGTTGCCAGAGTTGGATGAAGGTGCTTTTGTACTGATGGTTTCTTCTTTCTTCCCTCCAGGAGATGCTGTAAAGGCGGAGCCAGCACTAATCAAAACTGCAGGGCAGCTCTTTGCAGGATCCGATGGGTTCTCTGAAGAACAGAAGCATGGGATGGAGGTGAAGTGACCTCAGATGAAACTAGCTCAGCTCCCGACTACTTAGACTTGCTCAGGGCAATGAAGCTACAGCCAGGAAGTGAAGGTAAGGAGGGAAAAAGGAGCTAACTTCAAGGACAACATATATAAAGATGAAAGTCAAAGGAAACAGTGGTGCACGAATTAGGCTGCATGTGGGAAGTTGGACAGCTCTGTTTCTTCTTATTAACATCCATGTTGCTACTTTTGGGTTAGAACGGGCTAAAAAGGGCCAGTGGTGATGATATCAACTTAACTCAGACATTAATTCCAATGAGACATTTTCAGGCACTGAAAAATAGGAATTCATGAGCCAGCACAGATCTTTCTTGAACAGAGGCAGTAAAGTTGAAAGTGTAAAATTATTAAAGATATTAGATGATATAAAACAGTGATACTAAAATAGACTATATAGGCATTGCAAGTTAGTTCGTTTGAAACTTTACTGTGTGAATGTGGGAAGTTGTCTCTATCTCCAACATATAGCACTGATTAACTTTCAAGTTCCCATGTTTTACACTTTTCCAGTGTTTTATTTAAAGTGTTGATCCATGAGTAGATATATTTGTGGTTTTAAGAACCGAAAACCATCTCAATGTAGTTTTACATCTTCTCTCTCAGGCTTCTCTCTGGAGCTCTATTAACAACAGGTGAGCCAATCAGAAGATAGAAAACAGTTAGCCAATCAGAAGACAGGTTCAGAGCCTGTGCTATCTAATAAAAAATAGCAGATTTCAGTTAAACACTCAGGGAAACCAAATCCTGCAAGGTTGGACAGTGGGTCCAGGTGGGTGGGGCTTGGGGCATGGCTGAGGGCAGTGACTGCTTTGTTGTGACATCACAAAGTTACAGAAGTCCTGACGGCTGGTTTTAAGGCTCAGTTTCTGAATACAGGCTGTGTGCATTTCTCTGTGGACTGAGCGCTTTGATACTTTCCCAGTATTAATGTTGAACTTAGCACTGATCTTTAATACAGATGCAGAGAAGCAATGTGTAAATTAGCAAAAGTTTATGTTATACAAAACGCAATTTAAAGTGCTCTACATGACACATAGACGACATCAGGTAGGAAACACAGCAAAAAACATTAATTACAAGGACTGAATTCGAAGATCATAAGAGACGTTAAGAGACAGAGAAAACAGTGAGATGTAAGTGCAAAGTGGATAATGTGGAGCTCTTGAGATGGAAGTTTTTTTCTGTGAAGTGACACAGCACAGCGGATGTGATATGTGAACAGGGTTTTTAAAAACAATCTGTGGTGACGCAATAGCCGAGTGGTTGGGGCAGCTACCACATGAGTGTAAAAGCCCTGAGCAACAGGTCCCTGGTTTGACTCTCAGCCAGCCGAACTATTTACTGCATGTCACTCTCCTACTCTCTCCCCCTGTATTTCCTGTCTATCTTCCCAAAAATGCCTTAAAAAAACACAACCTGGTTACTACTGTAGGTAGCTGCTCTAGATTAGAGCGGTTAAACACACATTTAATCCATTTCTTACAGTTGCTCTTACACCCAAAAACTGTGCTTCAGCATGTTCAGAAATCCAAAGCTCGACAGGTTGGCTGAGCCTGGTAATGCTAAGTTGTAACTGAATTTTCACCTTTTCTAGTTTAGAAAACGGTCAGGAATGTACTGTATGTACTGAATTCTGTCAACCACATTAAGCTGTCTTTTTTAACACCTAAATTCCTCTGTTTGCTGTAACCCAATGTCTGTGTCTGCTTTACAAAAATCCGTGTGAGTGGGTTAAAAAAAGGGAGGGGGACAGATCTGCGGTTACATTTACATGCACTGAAGTAAGGTTGGTATTTACAGTGCCCCAGTTAGGATCCTGTTTGGATTAAGGTGTTTACACAAGAACTTCACACCATGAGATTCAGTGTCTCTGTTGCCATGAGTACAGCAGATGACAAAGCATCCCTGTGTAGTGCACACCTGTGGTTTCCAGTCCACAGACAGAAGAGTCTGCCAGTAAAACAGCAGGAAACAGACACATCCACCAGCGACCCCCTGCCTCCTGGACCCAGCATTAGGCTACACCTTATACACAGGACAGAAATGATGATCCTAACACTGAGTGAGGGTGTAGGCCTCTTTTTAGTAAGTTCAGGTGTTAATAGCCTGGTATTTTTTTATTCTTACCGTGGATTTGCCCTAAACAGCTGTTAATCCTTTTTTTCTCACTCTTCCAGCTCAGTAGGTATTAAGTAGTAATACCTTCCGTCCCTTATGCAGGGACATCATCCTTTAAAGTGTTCATTTTTTGGACTGATTTGGGACAAGATTTGTCCCATTAAAATAGAGATAAATACTCTAAGCCCTGTTTTGCCTGAGTCTGGAAGACACAACAGGTGACAAGAATTAAAAGCAGATTGGGAACATGTCACTTGCTGAACGGAGCATTCAGGTGCTGCTCGTAAACTCATAAAGTCAGGAAATATCATGTGATCACATCGTACTGTCCAGATATTTACACTCAGGTTCTCATCAGTCGCTGGTACAGAGAACATCACTTAACTGGACCAATGAGGGAGTCACTATAAGATGTAAATAATGCATAAGGTCCACTGCTGGTGCTCATTAGAGACCAGGATATAGATTATCACTAAAGAGGAAGTTAAAGTCGATATCTTTGCCAATTAAACGGTACGACGACTGGCCCTGTCCATTATTACTTGAACTTTAACGTCATAACTTTTACAATAAACCCAGGAACCATGAATCATGTCCCACACTGCAAAAAATATCCATCTTACAAATCGTTTTTGAATAATATTGAGCCCTGAAGGTCCTTGTTTTAATGAATCAAATGAAAGCTCAGTAAGATTATTACAAAATCATCATTTCTAAAACATGTTATCATATTTTTTAGAAATTAATGGCAAGAGTAATGGATTAAAGAAGATTGTTGTACTAAGAAAGAAAGTGACAGGAAAAATGTAAACAATCTTTGAAATACAGTGATTACCTAAAACAGGTTGTTTTTTATGACTTAAAAGATGGATATTTTTGCAGTGCATTTTCCCACTGATATTTACATTTTATTGGTCATTCGAGAGCAAGTTCCTGGTGATAAACCTGAAAATTGACTTTATGACTCGACGTTAACCATCTGAACGCACCATTAATTTTTATCTGTGTCTCTATTCTGTACTACATACTGATACTAAGCAGGTTTTTGAGTTTGTATTGTGTGAAAGCCCACACAATAATGTATATTTTAAACAGGAAAACAAAGGCCAGTAAGCAAACTAAAAAAAAAACACTCTGTCGTCGCACAATGCTACAGTAGTAACTACTAAAAATAAATTTCCGTTTGCTTGGTTTTTGATGGATATCTGCTACCATACTGTGTAATTACTATATACAATGTACTGTATGTATAAGTAAGTACAAAACTGTGTATAGTATATTGGTTGCTTGTATACTTTGCAAAAAAACAAAACAAAACAAAAAAAAACAGTATGCTTTAAAGATTAGTACATAGTATATGTACAATACGTTTCCAGTATGGAATTGGGACATGGCATTTGTGTCTGTTATGTTAGACACTTGAGGAGAAGGTGAAAGTTCAGACGAGGCTTCAGGTCCTCTGAAGAAAACACCTTTATGTTAATTCATTCATTCATTAATACAGATATTAATACTTGTTATTGTTAAAAGCGGCTAATTTACTAACATGTAATGGAGAGAAAAATGTCACGATATATGAAGTGATAGTAGTATTAATAGGCTGCTCTGAACATTTTAATTATCACCAAATAATTTGTTAATCATGAGGAATTCATTTTTACTACTTTAACCACATACGAGACAATATTTCATAGAAAATAACAAATGTTTAATATGTGAACTAACAAGGCGATCACTGTGCGTACGAACAGCACAGCAGCAGAGATGCAAACACTGGAGCACAATGAGAGCTCATGTTCCCTAACTTGATGGATCCATTTTTCGATCCACCCACCCCTTCCTCTTATTCACCCATCCGCACACACACTTACACACTGATGGCGGTGGAGCTGCCACGCAAGCTGGTGGCCTGGCTATCAGGAGGGATTTGGGGTGTCTTCCTTTAGAGCCTCTATTAGAAGTAAGAAGTCAGAGGACGGTGCGGACGCACATGAACTAATATAAAAAAAACAATTTTTCCTCCAGACAGAAAATCTACAAAGCAGCACTAAGACACAAACAGAACTGAACTGATCTCAGACTGTCCTGTATGTTGGCAGAGGAAACATTCAGTACTAAATATAAAACAGAAGAAGAACAGTCTGAGTTTTTTCCTCCTTATGTCAAGGTCTCATTAAACAGGCAAATAAATTTATCAGCAGAAGCTGAGTCTTAAATCAAAGGCGCACCCTGTCGAGCGCCTTTGTCTCTGTATCAGTGTAACATTCACATAATGATTTAAAGTTGTGCAGCTGACACAAAGCTTGACACTGTCTGTGCTTCCCTGTAGCTTCTCATGGATTCAGGCTGTGATCTACAGTATATAATATCAATATGATATGCTTCATAGCCCACCGTTTGAGAACGGCATTTCTCAACGCTGGAGTTGTACGATGCTGTTGTCACGCCATAATATGATATGAAATGCTGCTTAATGTCTAATGTCAACACGCAAGTCCCTCCGGGTCCGGGACACAGCTCTTTAGGACTCCATGGAATCTGGTGACATTTCAATGGATTGTTTATCCCAGAAATGCCTTTCCCACTGCAGGGAAAAAAAAAAACACAAGATAGGTCAACAGAATGTGGTGGGTGGGAGGAGTGATAAAGCTCAGTTTTCACGGTGAGTTTGGCTGCTGTGAAGGGAGAAGACAAACGGAGAGCGGAGCATGAAGGGATATCTCCAGCCCTCTCTGCGAGCCACAGGGGGTCGTCTGTGGAACATATTAACATATGAATCAGTATGATGCGACTGACTCACCCCTGAATGCAATGAAATATGTGATGAACCATATGAGGCCCGCTAACAAGGTAGAAAGACACAAACGAAAGAGATGAAAAGAAGAAATTCAGTTTGTAAAGAGGGAAACTTCTTGAAGAGATGCTAAAAAGATGAAGAAATCCTTTAAAGTCAGTTTGGTAAAAAAAAAAAAAAAAAAAAAAAAAAAAATTAAATGCAACAGTGACAGTATAACTAACAAAAGTTTGCTCTACACCAAACTTTACCTTTCTAAAAAATGTTCAATCATAATCAAAAATTCACCAGAATAACCTGGAAACTGTGCCTCTGACAGAAGAGAAGAAAACCTCTGATATCCCACTGCCAATTTGCCCAAATCATCGTTATTATCATTACTCATTTTTGGTATCTGTTAATGGTTACTGGCAGCTTGTAGTCTGAAGTGCTCAGGGAAGTGTTGAGCCTCTGGTTATTAGCGTGATTAGCAGCAGGTGTGCAGTTTCCAATTAGTGTGTACTCAAAAAAGGGTCTCATATTTTAAACGACTCATATTTTACACTTTTCCAGTGTTTTATTTGAAGTGTTGATCCATAAGAAGATTTATTTGTGGTTTTAAGAACCAAAAACCATCTCAATGTAGTTTTACATCTCCCTTTTTGACTAGGGCTTAGATATAACAACTAGTCAGACTTCAGACTTTGGATGTCTAAATTCATCCGTTGCACAAAGCAGTTTAGTTCCTGACTATCTTAACACTGTGGTACAATGATTCCTGGATAAATTTAGACTTTTTTCAAATTAAAAATAAAATCCAGACCGAGGAACCACATCTAACCACTTAGCTCTGTTTACCCCAGCAGAAGATGTTTGTCTTTTAGAACAATTCAACAGTTACAAGGACATTTTACTTGGGAAATTCGGTGAAGAGTGAAACAATATAAAGAAAAATTTGATTTGGAAAGAAAATGGTTGCGGTTTCCCTTCTTTTTGCTCTCTCCATAACAATGTTAGCAAACCACAAATTATGAGCCATGTTTTCCTGTTTTTTGTTGCTGGGTGCTAATACTCAGCGAAGGTGTCATTGATCTGGGACTGAGTTAGTCTGGGAGTAAGGTGTAAGGTTTCAAATTATTTAGTCTTTATTTTTGTGAAACGACTCATCTATGAGCAACATTAAGACTGGCCTAACACTGAAGACCAGTCTAAAATATCTTTGTGAAACCAATCAGAAGAGACGCTCTTCATTTTCACACGGTATCAAACTGAAAATGAGCAAACCAGACTCTCCAATTACTGCTGAACCACCTCATTAGCAACACAGAATCATGAGGGGAAAGACATTTACATGTAAATATGAGAAGCGTGCATGCAGTGGTGTCATGCTTCAACAGGAAGCATCTTCCCTCTGAGCCACTGTCACAGTGTTTCCAGACTAAAAGATTATTTTTTCCATCACTGTGACTGGCTTCTCCTAAAATATACGTTCTATACAATATGACAGTAACTTCAGAGGAAGAGGAGGAGCATTTCAGATGAAAGTAATCACTCGTTCAAGTACAGATTAGATTGAACCGCCTAATTATTGATCCCTAAATGGCTAATTACATATCTCACTCCTGGCTATAAAATACAGCAGCTATATCAGAAATACTGAGACAATCACTTTATCAGAGAAGTCTGGAAAATTAATTAAAGTGCAAATGACTTCTGAACCCTCTCATCTGATGAAAAGACTTTTGTTGTTTCAGGATCACAAGTGAATTCAGGTGCTATAAGAGTTGAGTTGTTTTGTATGAAATCACATGAATATACATTGTACAGAACATAAGGATATTTGGGAACAGAGTATATTTAATACCAATGATAGAATATTTTTGAAAATCCAATTTTGAAGAGATTAGTAAAGGACGACTAAATAATTTATTTCTGCTGTCGTAAAATAATGCATTAGAAATTAGGTCAACAGAGTAATTATAATTTTGAGCCACACCATTTAGTTCTTTTTTTTTCTACAACACATGAATCTACACATCTTATTCTCTTGTTTCCTCTGAGGACACTGTGTAATGTTCTCTATATGATAAAGGGAGGGGCGTTGGGGGTCTTATTATTATAATAAGAACTGTTATATTGGTCAGATTCACAGACAAAACAGGTGACAAGCATGAAGCCAGCACTTCACCATCTCCACCAGTTTTCACTTGTTTTCCCAAAGGATCTGTAGCACTCTTCAAAAACAGTTCTGTAAATGTGTGTGTGAGAGTGTGTGTGTGTGTGTGTGTGCGTGCACAGCTCTACTGTGTATGTGTATGTTATGATTCATCATCACCGAGCTGCACCGTGTGTCGTCGTGGTAAATGAGAGAGGCAGAATTTGCACATCGCCTCGAGTGCTACTTTCCCTTTGTCAGTTACAACCGAAGGTGCAAGACACTTTGGTTTGAAGTCAGGTGCTAAATATATGACATCGCAGCAGATACTCCAGAGAGGGCAGAGAAATCTACAGCTTCTGCAGAGAGTAACACAACACAGTTTTCTCAGGACTAGCACCTTTTCCTGACACACATCCTAATTAAGGGCAGGGCTGGGCTGCAATGGTGCAGCAGCTCTTGAGGACGGTTATCACAGTGAACACAAAGAGATTGGATATTCTAATTAAATGTTAAACAAAACACTACTACAGACAGTTTATTTAGGATGTGGTGTTTACACAGACAGGCTTAAGTATCCTGACTTCCACAGTTATATTTTCTGTGAGTGCAGCTAAAAAACAAATGCATAAGGGCTTATTATTTCACATTTGAGACAGTATGTTAAATTGAATATAAATCCCTTTAAACAAACACACTCTGTACTGTAAACATACAATATCAGTGTTGTCCCCTTTTGAGGTTCATTCATGACATAATATTAGTAAAACTGTCCACATGTGGTGGCTCTATGATTGTGGGTGTGAACAGTGGTCTCACTATAGATGACTCCTATGTAAGAACTGATACATACGTTCAGTGATGTCACCTTGTTGATCATTTGTTGTAACGCTAATTTAAATGGATGTGTCGAACATTACCGTGTCAGATTGCATGCTCATCACCAGATTCTCGACCAGCGGTCAGTCGGTCCAAATTATAAAAAAAATGACTGAAATACCCAGAAAACTATTGGATGAATTGCAGTAAAATGTTTCCACAACCTTTGGTTGGCTTGGAAGGAATTTTGGTGCAGACAGACTGAAATAACTTTACATCCAGTCAGGTCAAAATTTCAATTAGTAACTTTAATATAGCCTACTGCAATTATGACATTCACATCAGACTCAGATGTGCTTTGTGCTAATGGCAAATGTTAGCATGCTAATAAGTACATACGGGATGTTGAACATGGTAAACTTCACGATGCTAGCATTGTCAGTGTGTTGGCATGCTGACTATAGCGTTTAGCCTGGATGTAGACTCAGCACGATATTCACTATTCACCTGTCACAAATGACTGTTAAGGGTGCAAAATTTTGTGTCACCACAATTTTTCATTTCAGTGGGGTATTTGCTAAGATTACAGACGTGAATGATCTGAACGCGGCCTATTTGACACACTGATGTACAAAATAAAATGTTCTCTTTGGCTGAACTTTTGTATTCATCTGCCGAGGAAAAGGAGGTTTGCATGGGAGAAAATATAAATAGATTGATGTTGCCAGTTCAACAAAAAGATGAGTGAATTAATGACTTTTGGTAAAAATCGAAAACCTCCTTTGCTGTTAACTGATAAAAAACAATCACCTGCTTAATCAGTGTTACCGTTTGCTTCGATACCACACTGGAGAGGAGCTGCTGTGAGCTATTACAAGTGAGGAAAATGAAGCAGGAGGCAACAGTGGGAAACAAAATGGTAAAGTCCTGTGAAAAATAACAGGTTGATGGTGCTGAGCGGGGAGCTCCAGTAAAGTAGCTCAGTGATGCAACTTTTAATTTGTGTTTCGCTCTCTCTCTCTCTCTCTCTCTCTCTCTCTCTCTCTCCTCTCCTCCTCTGTGTGTCTGATAAACAGTGCAGCAGATTTTACACCTGCTTTTCCCAGATGTTAAATTTCAGATGCAGTTTCCTCTGCTGCATTGGTGTGTCTGTGGTGATAAATCAGCTGCTGATTCAAAGAATGAAAATCAATTATTAGACTCCTGATATCAGACTGGTGCTGCGTGTGGCCCAGAGGTGAAAGAGGCTGGAAAGTTTCGAACAGAGGGGACAGCAAAACCCTGCTTTTCAGCCTGGTGTTAACTCATTCTTCACACTACACTACTACACAATGGTGTGTTACAGCAACATAGAATTACTGCAGACTTAATTGTCACTGTGGTGGATAACACAGCACCTGCTACTTTTATAAGTCTGCTAACTGAGTTTCAAACAAGCAAAAATGATTGGAAACCAGTGGCTGCCGAGAATTACCTAAAACCATGCATTTTGAAATGGTCAGTAAAGGTGTCTATACTTGCAGCAGATGATGGTTTATAGTAAATAGTAGATAAAGTATCTATCTATCTATCTATCTATCTATCTATCTGCTTATGCAAGACTTAAATTGCTGGTTGTGTTTTTTGTATTAAACGTACAGTATGTAACTTCTGCCTCCAGGGGTCTCTCAATCAAAACAGTAACAAAAGATGGTGCTGGGTGTTGGGTCGGGTGACGCTGTACGGTGGACATGAGAAGTCAGGAACGGGTTGGGAGCTGAGATTGCTGCTAACATTTGTTTTGATTGTTTTCTCTGATAACCTACGAATCGGATGTTCAGGAAGTTTTTACCAGCAGCCAAATTGTCCGCAGAGGTGTCCCCCTCTCCATAACAAACAGAGGGGGACTGAAACTGGCAGAAACACCCATAAAGCAGTTTCACTGTGCTCTTCGGGGGACACGGGACACGACGTCTCCAGCAACTGGGAGCTAAGCTGTCCAACATTTCCTTAGATTTTTTCTCTGATAACTCCGATGACTGAAATCCTTCATCTGGTTAAAACATCTAGTTCAAAACAACCAAGGTGTAAAAGGTGTATGTAGCTTAAAACTACAACGCTGACCCATGCACATAAGGGATATGACGTCACTGGCAGGTGACCAAATGACACATACCACTGCCATGATTAAAATCACAGATTTCTCTAGGTTTAAGAATTGCTGGAAACATTTGGGATAATGTAAGATCACAACTCAAAAAATATATATAACATAGGTCTAGTCATTTTTAGACACGTTTATGTGGAAAAGTCACATATTATAACTTTAAATTGGTTAAGTGATTAAAAATATTTACACTGGACATTAAAAATGCATAAAACACACACTGTCATATACTTTTACAGCATCACACATTTATCAGTTGTTAATTCCTCCTGACGGTGCAGCCACGCTGCGCCAAATCAAACCACTGCCATCATCTTGGTAGGTGCAAGACACCTCAGGAAGGAAACTAGAAGTGGCAGGTGAAAGCCTCCCATTCGCAGCCTGACATTCTCCCGCTCTGCGCCGACGGGCAGCAGGGTGACCTTGACGAAAAAGGCAAGGTGTTGAGCTCGGGGAAGGAGGGCTGCTGACGCCAGCCCGCCACCGTGGTCTGTCAGACTGTTATCAATGCTGCTGAGCTGCATTTGTGGGCATGACAGGAAGGGCAGAGAGGAAAGCAAAGACAGTGATAGAATAACCACACAGAAGAAGAAAGAAAGGAAAGGGGGATTCACAGGGGGAGGGGGGTTGAGGATGGATGGCGGCAGGAAAGGTGTCTCCATGAGAAGGCGACCATGCAGGGTCGAAGGATGCTGCTTGTCCCCCTTGCTGCCGGCCTGTCAGCCCAGCAGTAATGAAGTTAAATGAGGGCACAGGCTCGGCAGAGAGCGCTCTGAAAATGGGTGATCACCGGTGGCCAGAAGAAAAGCGAGCAACAAAGAAAAGGGTCCACAGGTGATTGACAGAGTGCAGGAGACGCAGTTCTGGCTCAGTCAATCAATAACTCCTTTCCTCTCGGGCCGAAACACATCCACCCCCCCCCTCCCGCCGGCCTCATCAGCGGCCCCCATCTCTGACCTGACAGGGGTCTCTTTCCATGTGTCATCGCACTGAAAGGAAAAGTGACCTTCTTCTTTCGTTTAATGGGATTCTTTAATAATGGGGAGATCTGGGAGCAACAAAAGAGACCAGCCTTTTCATTCTTTAATGGAGCCACTCCTGGTTGCTGCTCGAGAGCCAGCAAGACTTGGAAATCACTGCTTTCATTATTCATACTGTACGGCTCCGGCTACAGGACAAGGTGACAGGGACGGAGTGGCAATGATAGAAAAATGTAGTTTTTGTCAGTCCAAATATTTGAATAGAACATTAGATTAATGAGAAGAGGAAGTTTGCCACGGCCAGTTCATATAACAGATTAGTGGTGTACGTGCTTGACTCCATTTCAGGCCATAAATTTGTGTCAGTTACAGTGATTTTACTTTGTAGTTTTACACCGCGCTCTCTAAGTCTCGACACTTATTCAGGAACTGGCCCAGGTTTTATGTGAAAAGCAGATACTGTATGTCATGCTTGGTTACTGCTTTGATAAATAACTCCGTGTCCATTAACATGCCCTGCATCTGCAACTTATTATTATACAACACACTTGCAACTCCCTCACACCATTGGAGGATCTTAGTCAGCATTGATTTGATATTTTACAGCTCAAAAGATGAAGATATGTTGGATAAATCTGGGATAAATCAACAATAAGGTTTAAATATGAAGTTAGGAGCTGATTTACAATGTATAATTTAAATGCCAGTGAAAAGAAAACAGTTTTTTTGTCGTTGGTATCATAAGTAAATTTAAATTATTTTCAAAATGCTTTCTGGAAAATTGCACAAAAAATAGATGTAAATAAAGAATAAAAGCTGCACAATGTCTGTCACTTCATCATCATAATCAGGTAAATCAGTTCATCAATCAAAACAACCGTCACCACATAAGAACAGATAACCACACCACCATCAACCACATCCTAAGCCTAAAATCAATACAAAGAAAATATGTAACGCACCAAAAAACTAAATGGTTTTCTGCATATAACCAACCACAATCCCACACACAGGCCTGCATACACTCAGTACAGACAATTAGACAAGTGACAAAGTAATGCAACTGAGCATGCGGCACATTTGATCACACACACCATGACTCTTAACTAATGTAGCTCAGAGCGTCTTTAGTTTCTACTGTCCATTTTAAGTTTTAATAAAAACTGAACATTTTTTCCTGGTTGTTAATGGACAGGATGTTGCGAGTTTACTCAGGTTGAAGTTTACTGTCAAAGGTCACAAGATGATGCAAAATGAGTGACACTGTGTAACTATGGGGTTGATCCAGGTTTAACTCAAAGTTAAAACTCTGGTTTTTGACATCATGAACATCTCTCTATTTATGTCGGACAATGTTAATATTATTTCAGTACGGTCACTTTTACAGTTTACCCCACAGGTGCCTGAGCTCTTGAGAACCCACAGAACCTGTCAACCTATCAACCCCCTGCACACATATGACTTCTTGGTTTCACGTTGTAAAATCAGTGTAAAGTACTTATTTTACTGTACGTGTTGTCCCACACAGACATGTAAACCACTACACTTTGTGTGGTGTTAATCGTCAGTTAATGACTATAGTGCTGTCAGATGATCAAATTTTCTTTCAAGTTGTGTTTCCTGTCACAACTAAATATTTGTCTTGTGTGGACTTCAGTGCACAGTTGCTTTGAACCAATCCACTCTTTCATGTATGTTCAGTGTCTCTGTTTCAAGCACCTACCTAGACTGTTAAAACGATGCTTGCCCAAAGGCTTTAGTTGGACTTCAGTCAGTTTCAGACCTTAACATCTTAACATCAAAGACAGTTCTTCTTCACTGTATGTCCAACTTTGTCTCAGAGGTCAGCAGATCTACTGCTGCTTGGTTTCTTCCCATCCAATTAGTGTGGCACGGTGTGAACTTTGAAAAGAAAATACTCTTTAATGTTTCTTAGACCAGTTCAAGAGATGAAAAATTTAGTAAAAGTGATTTAAGTCGGATTATTGAAAATCCAGACCGGTCTGTCCACTTCAGATGATAATATACAATGAATTTTTAACAGCTCTTATATGTGAAGTTTTACTTTGCCATTATATTTTAATGAAAACGTCTACAAACTTCTGACAAGCTGCTAAACAATGCCATCGTTCAAAGGCGGGTCAGACGGCTTCAGATGGATCCTTCATATTTCAGTCATGATTCAGATCCATATTCATCATTAGAAGACATTTCTTTTGGAAGATGTTCTTCTCTAATTCGCTAAATCATTCTAAAGGGAGCACATCACAAAAAGAATCAAACCACAAATGAGAATTTCCAAGTGAATGCCAGGCCGTGCACGGTCCAGCTAAATATTTTTAATTACCTTCGAGTGTCTTTAGCTCAGTCGGGCCTGTCAAAACATCCAGCTCTGTCTTTTAGCCCCCTAATTACATTTTAATTGAGAACAAGGTCCAATTTGCAATAACAACAAGGGAGAAAAGGTTCTCTTTAGGCCTTCCAGTGACAGGTGGACAAAGTAAATGTTACTCTGCATCAGAATGACACAATGCAAGTGTAGCTCATGGTGCACATCCCCAAGCCATTTCATGGAAATCTTAGACAATACTTTACAGGAGCTATTTTCCTGAGCGTGTGTTCTTTGTTTGTTCCCTTTATTATCCTTAATTTGCCATCCATCCAGTGGTGATGAGGAGTCTCACTTCACTTGTTCCATTAACTTTATTGCTAATAATATATTTCATTATGGCCTGTTATTGGCAAGAATATTGCAATCTGCTCATGATAGCTCACGTCCAAAATTGTTAATTAAATAAATGAATAGTGGAGCCCAAATAAATAAATAAATGAAGAACACAAATTAGCATAGCGTAATTGAATGTCACTCTTGGTTATTTTGCTCTTTGAACTGATGGATGGGTACCATCCACACCATACGCTGTAATAAAAAAAGAGAACAACTCCTCAATACACACACATTAAAACACCAAAACATCCAGACACAGAGTCACACAACAGTTATCTCTATGCATTAATCTACAGTATTAACAACAACACTCAACATAACATGAGGACTCTGCAGGCAAATAGCTTGTATCTGATGTGTCATACACACATAATCTCAACAGGCTGCTTCGCTATCAATCAATGAAATGTCCGAAAGATTTATTTCACAAGGGCAATGGTCACATAAAACCACGATAAACACAAATAGAAGTAAACACAATGCAATGCAATGTGTTACCACTCAGTGACAATGACACCTTGATCTTTCAGTTCTGATATGGATCCAGTCTCTGCCATGCTAAGGTCAATGCCAGAGTGAACAGTTCAGTAATGTGAAAAGAGCTGACATGTTAATAAGCGTCAGGTTTTGACATTTTCCAGTATGGGAAAACTGCAACTGCAGCTATATAATGGCATATGAAAATAAAAGCGATGAAAAATACTGACAAGATAAATTCACATCTCAGTGCCTGTTTGAATTTGAAGACATTTCAAGGCACTAATGTCCTCCTAAGTGGTCCAAAAGGTTCGGCTATTCTTATTAAATCCAGCTAATGATAGAAAAATAGAAAAACTGCTGAAATCCTTTGTTTACTTAAAGCTGCATTAATTGATTTTTGGCCACAAGGGGGCTTAGAAAAAAACATCAACACAAGCTGATAGATGCACATCAGCCCCACAAGGGAGTGCCGCTCCATTAAAGGTGCTGCACAGGGTAAGTAAAATGTCAGTATGAAAGTTAATATGTTCTCATTGTTCTTTTCACAGTGTAAGCCCATTTTTATTGCATAGTACATTACAGAGCTCCCTTTGCTCTTTAAATTGTCTCTGCTTCTTCACACCTGCACTTTGAATTTGAGGAGAGGAAAAACAAGCCCAAACTTGCCAAGAGTAGTTTTTATGCTGTGTCTGGTCAAACTACTCCACCTACTGCTAGCTGGTTTAAACTCATTTTTGCATGGAAAATATGCAAAATAACAATTCTCTTTAATAAATACATTGGAATAGGAGGTACAGTATTTCACTTTCTTTTGAAATGTGGTGGAGAAAAAGTGCTGCACCTCAAAGTTATTTAGGGTGCTCGGTGTGGCATAAATTCAGCTCTATTCTAAAGTCTTAACTAATGCTGCTTAAACGTGATGAACACCCTAAACTTTTCACCTTTATGTTGCCAAACTCGGTTGCATCCAGATGGCTGTGACTGCACAATAGCCAAACTAAATACTGACGTTTTGAAATGAGAAAAGAATTGTAACTACCCTTGCAGAATTTATGGGCAAGTTAGGCCCTGAAATGAGCTCTAAAATGTGAAATGATGCCTTCACTACTTGATTAGTAGCCATTCCTGTGGAAATTAAGTTGGCTGTGACTGTGAATAGCAAGCCGCAGGACGTGTGAGCTCAAAAAGCACATTGGTTTCCCTTCCTCCTGCTGAAGTGCCTTTTTCAGAGCATCAGTATCGCCGGAGAAGATCACACCCTGTATGGCACCAGCTCCATCACGGCTCCCGCTGCCTGGCCTGAAGACAGATTTAAGAGACAAAGGCAGGCGGGGATGGCCGCATGTAAAAAAAAAAAGGGGGCTCTTTGCTAGCGCCTAATGAGGATAAGAAAAAATATGGAGCCTTTTCTTTTCCGTCTTAACTCCTTGAGATGCCTGGGCAGGGGTGATAAAGACAGGGAGAAAAAATGGAGTTCATTTTATGGAGCTGGCTGCGACAGAGATGAAGGTTTCCAGAAATAGGCAAGTTTAAAAGGTGCTGTCGCCTGCACTGATGGACAAATGTGACAGAACAACCTTTAGCTGCTTCTCAGCTGTTATTGATCAAGGAAAAACTGTCCACCTAACTTTAGTGAAGAGCTCACTGCTTCTTATTCTCATACTGATTTGACTTTTACTCCTCTGCTAGTTTTCTCCAGCTGCCAGCTGAACAGGAATTAATTTTGGTCACAACCTGATAAAAACTGATTACTTAAGACTTAAGGTAGATTTGGAGCACAGGACCTTACATTTAAGGTCCTACATTTAAGAAGATTATACAAATATAGGAATGGGCTTGTCACAGATAGTTTCTTATTTAGGCTAACAAAGTCCCGGAGGGTTCAGCAGTTAATCTGCTTCAGAAAGCACATCTTTACATGAACTGCGACCTCAGTGTCAATCTCAAAAGTATGTTGGCCTTGAAGGTTTGAAAAGCAGAGAAACTGAAATATATTTAAAAGGTGTTTCCTGGTTTCAACTGCCAAATATGAACAGCAGTTATGAGGTCATATTGTGTCGGCAACAGTAGCGGATCAATATAACACCAGGTTGGGTCGGTTGGGTTGGTAACCTTTCACTAGACCTGAACCTCCACAGTACATGGAGTCCTGAATTTGACAAAATATGTATATTTCAAAATTGTCTGATAACCTTTTATTACAGTTTCTGTGTCAGTTTGAGTGCAACTTAAATTGAATATCTTGTTAGCATCCTTGTCAGGACTGCTCACCATGGAACTCTCCAAGGTCCTGATCCTGCAGCTGTCAGCAGCTAGGGAGCTATCATTGGGTGTCATGTCAGCTATCATGAGTCTCCAGAACAGCTTTAGTCTTCCCCAATGTAAATTCTCAGAGTTTGTGGAACTGTTCTGGAGGGATGAACATCATTCTTTCAATAGATATTCATTCATTTTGGGGTTTGAAAGTGGCTGCTTGTAAGTTTTCTCTGCCACTGAACGTGGTTTCTTGTAGGAAGCAGGTGGTGGTGATTGTCGCTTCATATGAGCTTCAGCAGTGCTATGTCTTCAGGGAAGATTGGAGGCTGCAGTGAGTCGCTATCAGAAAGTGTCAGGACGGGTCAGGGCTAGCTGGTTAGCCTGTTAACTTCAGTAGAAGAAAAGATGTGATGGAGTTAACAATTGTGTTGTTTTCCACCTATGGAGACAGCTGTTGGTGAGTAAAGGAATAAAATTTGATGCTGAACTTGCAATGTTTCTTCCTTACTGGTGAGTAAACAGCTCTTAATGCTAACGCTGGGCACGTAGCAATAGCAAAACTTACATGCAGCATACACCATCTGCCATAGGTGTTGGCTCAAGATCTGGTGACTATTAAGGCCATATAGTGTATGACTCCTAATTTTCATACACACTGAACACACATTCAGCCCTTATGTCCTTTATCTGTTTAGTTTTGGTGTCAGATGCCAGGATTTCCTTGGCTGTAGTGTTTCTGTGACTGCACCACTATAACTGTGATTAATGTACATCATCTCTTTCTTGGGGAGATCTTTAGCTACTGGACTCAGAGTGCAAGCTGGCTGCCCATGCATGATTAGTGAGCAACACAGCACAAAAATGTTAACTGTTGTACAGTGATGGCAGCTCTCAAGTGTGGATGACTGGATTTAGCAGTGAATGCAATAGAAAGAACAACCAAAAGAAGTGTAACCAAAATCCCCAACACATTATTTCAGCCCTCCTCCCCTCACAGTAACCCCTAACATTTTCCTGGTAAACACTGTGCCGAGTGAGCTACAGGTGCTGTCCTGTCACTTCCAATTAGATGCCAGCTATCCAAATGCAGAGCTCTGCTAAGCAAGTGTCAGGACATCATTAGCAACGGGTCAAACTGCATTATGCTCAGAAAACCCCAATCATTATGGCCAAACAGGCTGGCTTGTCCACAGCACGGAGAAAATAGGTGTCAGTTGAAGGTAAGCGAGACTTCACTCAAACATGCAAACCATTCAGAGGACATCTCCCACTCATGGAAACGTACAGTTAAGGTTTATTTTTCCTCAGACAACAGCTTGAAAGTCCGGCTTCAAGTACAGCATTGAGCAAACATGGTGTCTGGTGAAACTGAGGAACATATTTGATATCCTGCCAAGCCTTGAGGATTCAAGGACTGCATCATCAGCCTTTTTGTTCATGAGTCTCTAAATGTTTACAGGTAAACCTGCTCACTGATGCTAGCTCGCTGAAACCCAGAGAAGCCGTTGAACTGACAACAGGTGTACATACACACTGTAAGATAATAACAGTACAGCTGTCAGACCTGCATCATCCAAACAGCAAAGAAAATGAGTCACAAACAGTCTCTATACAACACACACCTCCTTAAAAGAAGCCAGATCTGAAACAGGTTTCATGCCTCACTGGTTCCTAAATTCTCTGATGTGACTTTGTTTAAACAGACCAAAACATACAGGACCGCATCAAGAAATTCAAACACAAAATAATGTATGTTTTAAAGATGAAAATCCTACACACAGCTTATTGAATATACAGAAGAGCCTCATATTTTTCTACTTCTTTTCAGTTTGACTTAGCTCAATGAAACAACAAGGGAGTTTAGGTTTTAAGTTTTTTTTGTATTTCTGCAATAGTCCGAGGATTACCAGAGTTACAACAATTCATCCTGAGGGGGAGATGGGCGGTTGCACCAAACATCACGGCAATCCATACAAATAAAGCTCTCAAGATATTTCACCCAAAACACAAATATCAACCTCATAACCACCTCTAGAAGAAAAATGTTGGTGCTAAATTTCATGACAATCCATTCAGCAGTTGATGAGTCCAGTTTGGATAAAAGCAGTGACCAAGCAACCAAACAACCAATTTTGCCATTCCTAGAATCATGATATGATACTTGCCAATAAAAATTGATACATAACAAACACAATGAGCGTAGTAAGAGATGTTGAAGGGTCAGGTTTTAAGAAACCAGAATGAGCCTTGCTAAATTGACTTGGTGACGAAACAAAAAAAAAAGCTTATTTTTTATTAGACAGGCTACATTCATTGGAATCTCTGGACCAAGACATATACTTTCACATTGTCCCTTATTCGTCTGTTGAAGCTTTCAATCAGCCATCAAATCCCACAGCCCTCACCCTGACGGTCGTCCCGTTGACTTTCCATTGACTTTATTTTAATTAGAAATAGTTACATCAGATTTTGTGTGCTGGAACGTGGCACATACCTATAATGACACTGAATAATCTCAAAGCAGGTATCAGTCACAGAATTCATTAGTAACCATCCCTTGGTGTTAAGCGATCCGGTGTTTTTCCTTCAGGCACTTTCCATTAACCTTCAGCTCTTTTTTAAAACACACCCATTGATGATAAAATTCCCTCAATGCAACTTCCTATAACAAATCTATTAGCGCCCAGTCCTGTATATTTCTTCAGGCACGCCCCAAGCTAAATGGTTTTCAGAGCTACCGTTTCTCATTACAGTAGTAAACATTTGAAACAGGATGACCTGTTAACTCAAAAAGCCTGTAAACTGCTGTAGGGCTAAATAATTCTCTCTATTAAATCTGTTACCAGTATAAAGCTGCAGCTAGATGAAAACCTTGAAGCCTGTAACAAATCTAATTTTCTGGATTGTGGAGAAACAGTCCTTTTCCTTTTCTCTGACTGATAACAATGCATGTCTCAAAGTTCATCAGGACTTTTTGATTGTTTTTCATGAACCCACCATCGTGCTGCACTCGAGGAAAAATAAAAAGGAGTTATGAAGCAGACAGGAGTAGTTCAGTACTGTCCCTCCTCTGTGTGCCTGTCCAGAAGAAACCGAGCAGAGCAAAGCGAAAAGCAGCGGGATGTTTTGAAATGGATTAATACTCCAACCATTTGAGGTTAACAGCCTGTCGCTGGGCTTCCTTATCAGACGGCCAAGATCAATGGCACAAACACATCTGCTCCCCAAACAATCTGCCGGAGTATTGCTGGACACTGCACTGAGAATGAAATAAAATCATCCAGCAGCTCCCGGAGCTATTTTATACCCATTTGTCTTCTGAATCTCACACAGCGTAAAGAGCAAAATTCATTGACCAGTTTAGTAAGACGGGTATTGTTGTTGGGAGACTGATTCAAAACTTGAAAACAAGGTGACACCTAACACGAAAACAGAGCAGGGTATTTTATTTCTGATATACCATCTGAAATGTGCTATGTGATTAAAATATCAGATATGGGGACATGATGTATTTTTAGGGGCATTTTACAGTACATTTTCTGGCAAAAGGTACCATGCAGTAAGTACTACCAGTCTTTATTGGTGCTTGAATTGTTCCAGTACTGGAATATTTTAATGAAATCTAAGTGCTGTCGGTGTCTGCCAAAACAGGCCTGTCTGTGGAGGCAAGAGGCAACTGGAGGTAAAAATGAGAATCTGTGTGAGGTACAATATGTACTCTACTGTAGTTGCAAAGCTGGAGGATAAGGGCTTAAATTTCTCATTTGATCATTTGTAGAAAATGGATTTCATACCATGGTTTATATGGCCTATAAATAATATTGCAATATTTTCAGACTATATTGCGATATACAATATATATCATGATATTTCGAAATCTCCAAAGCACTTCATGATGATTTTAGTCATCCCTGTAACACCTCACCCCCTACTATGAATAGTAATTTGTAACATCAAATTAATAATTCCCGCAGTATTTGTGCCCTCAATGTTGCATTTACATGCTATGCAGGCCATTGTTTAAAATATGAACATTTTTTTTATCATTTCAGTTCATTTTAGCTAAATATCAGCAGATCTGCCAGGAAGATGTAATGCTCACTATCAGGTCTGGAGTTTTTCAGGTTTTGTGGTATTAGCCGTTGCGCACCTTTCAGGACACAAGAGTGCAAGGCTTGCTAACAGAATGTGCTGTTCCTGAGTGGAAGTAGCAATAATGGTTAGCAATAAATGTAGTCTACATTGAGCTGATTACTTATGAAACCATGGAGTGTTATATATTTGCTCACTGTGATAACTGGATTGATTCTACTTTTGTATTATTTTCCCCATAAATAAACAAAAATCTAACAAAATCATGAGAGAGGCAGAAATAAGAAGGAAATTCGAGGCAACCGAAGTATTCAAGTCAATGCACAAAACAGTTATTGACACTAACACTCATTATGAGTAGTGTGTGAATTACAGTGCAGTGAACACAGTGTCAAGGGCAGCGAGTCTGTATGAGAGCTAATATCAGCAGCAGCTGAGCAGAGTCACAACGATCTCTGCAGCGAGTGCATACAGCTACAGTAAGCCCTGAGGGGAAACGTGTGTCAGTCAGACACCACCCACACCGCTTCAAGCAAGATAAACTGTGTCACACATTAATGAGTGAGTTTGTAACATGATTTAAAATTGTAATGCTTCCATCTCATTCACTGGCAGTCTGGTAAAACAGAATAAGAGGGAGCAGTTGAGAACTTTTGTCAGTGCAGACCTGGTACATATTGAACTTGAAAAAGTTTCATTAAAAAAGTATTTGTTTATTCATTTTTTGCTAGCTCAAAATCTTTATTCATCTCTAAGAGAACCAAGTGAACGTTCGTGACAAATTTGAAAGGATACCCTTGAAGAGTCGCAAAGATATTGTGTCCACAACGCCAAAACCATGTTTTGTGAGGTCACTGTTACTTTGACCTTTCACGAAAATCGAATCAGTTCATCCTTGAGTCCAAATGAACGTTTGTACCAAATTTGAAGAAATTCCTCAAGGTGTTACTGAGATATCACGTTCACGGGAATGGGGCATACGTATGGACTGGCGGACAACCCAAAACTATAATGCCTCCAGGCCTGGCTGTCGCCAAACACCGCAGCACTGAGGATTAAAAGACTACAAATGTACAACTCCTACATGTTACACTGTTTAGTTCCTCTGATCATTCAACCCGAGGAACACAAGCGAGCAACCAGAAACATCCTGATATTTGAATTTTGAAGGTAAAATTGAGGCAATTATCCCTTCAGGCTGTGTAATAGAAAAGTAATACAACAAGAATACTCTTAGGGAGCAAGCAAATAAATGAATATTATTACTTCTGAACAAACAATTGACATGCAAATATATTCAACCCCTGTGTTTCTTGTCATTATCATAAGTTTCAGCAGTTCTAGTAAAGATTTCTGGGTAGGTTTGTGTGATTTTTTTGTGTCTGTCTTAACAGCACACATTGTGCAAGATAACTTCTTAGCTCAGCTCAGCTGTGAACAGTCTCAGCACCAGTGTTTCTCTCCTTTTACAATGAAACACAATCAATTCTTTCATCACAAGAAAAGAAAGTCAAGATCCTCGTTTGCCATCTCAGGCCGGAAAGTCGCATCAGCAGGAATTAACAGGTTGCTGCTGGTGATAAAGAGAAAAAGTTTGTCTGGAGAGGTGTACAGCTGAGATCTGCAGAGTCTACTTGCAGATCAAATGTTAATCTAAAAATATGGATTTACATGATTGTTTGGTTTTGATGGTATTAAGCTAAATTGTGCTAAATTGTGCTGCTGCTCATATATCAAACTTAAGCACACCATCACACTCAAGATCAACATACACGAGGTCTTCTGAGCAGTGCAGGTGCACGCCTGGTAACATCCCAGCTGAGTGCTGTGATCACATCTTTGTTTTCTTGACATTAATCTCAAAGTAATTGTGTTCACATCAGTTGGTAAGGCACTGAGCTTCTCTTGGGAAATCAAACAGGGACTCTGCTGAACCAGAGAGCGTTGTGTTGTTGAAGTGGGACTTCTGGATGAAAAAAAAGAAAACGTTGGTAACACAGCATTACTCAAAAAGATCTTAAATACCGAATATTTCAAAACACCTTTTACAGTCTGAAATTACAATTAATAATTACAAACCATTTTTTGCTGTAATAGTCAACAAATGGAGTAAAAAAAAAGGGTACCAGTCAGATAGATATCAATAAACAGAGTCAATACTTGACAGGGAGTCTATGCTATCTACACATCATGTATTGACGATGATGTATAGCTATTATCAATTCTCCCAAATGAAAACTGTTGTGGAACTGCTACAAACAACCAACATCAGCATGTCATATTTGTGTCTCCTGCTCTCTCTTGCTCAGTGTATGTTTAGTTATTCTTCTGCCTCCTTTAGTAATAATGATACATATAATGAAAGTAGTTTATTTACCATAATAGAGGCGAAGCTCAGTGAACTGGAAGCACCACTCCACTTGCCTGCAGCTTCAGAGCAGCCAGGACACCAGGGTGGCTGGGTGACTGCCTGTATCAAGAACTAAATCTAGTGACAAATCTGCTAAGCTGGCAACACCGCAGGCTGTAAAAGCCCCCCCCCAAATAAAAACTGTTTGCACCAAATCATTTTGAAAGAGCAACGGCCAATGGAGAAACTTCAACTCAGTCACGTGACATTCAGCTGAACCAACGGTGGAGCAATTTTGAAACAGCCATGTAGCTGCTACAACAACAATTACAAGAAAAAGTTATGAAATCTTTATTGTGATGGAATAGTATCTGAAGTCCTTCAAGTCTTTTTTACATTGAAATAATTAAAAAACAGTGGCTGCCTGGAAGATGTATAATCAACCTCTTTGATTCTATCGGGAAAATGGATGGCAATAATATGAAATATGATATGGAAACCCCCCATATGTATATTCAAAATCAGCTGTAAACAAACTGCAGAGCACCAGACGTTGCTCTTTCTGTAGCTTTATTATATTACTGTGAATATAACAACAGAGTTTGATTTAATTATGCATAGACTGTTAACGTATTTAACAGCTCTGTTAAAGAAAATTAAGTTAATTCATGTTCTACAACTCTACAAATATTTAGGTGAAAATAAAGTAAATATGTGTCTGAGTGGGACGCTCGTCGTGAACACCTTGTCCAGCCAGCATCAGAACAAGTTAGTTACTGAAGGAGGGAGTCCAGCTAAAAAAGAAAAGGTCACCTGGGAGTGTACAGCAGTGGGATGCCTTAAAGGTTACCTCCATCGAGCTCCATCAAATATTAATGACATCAGAGCCCCTGACAAGACCCCCCTGGCAGACAAACAAGTGCATTTAGCAAAAGGGGTGTTTTGAGAGGCCACTCACCATTGTGATGCAACACTTTGCTATCCTGCTTCAACCTGATCCTCTCTGTTAGACCCTCACTTTGTGCAACTTTGTCCTTAGTGCTTCAGCAAAACCTTGACTATTCTGCCATTGGGTTTAAAGAAGCAACATTCCTGGATTTCTTTTAAAAGGTCACTGGCAGGTGGAGTGTGACTCCTTGCCCTTATATTTTCAGTATTTTGTATTAACTTATCGATCCAGTTATGTCAACACGGGAAGCATAAAGGTTACAGCTCAGTGCACCATCTCCACACCTCTGCCTTATTAACTATGCAGCTGGTATGAAGACCTTATTCCTGGCAGTAAAAGGAGCCAAAACTAATATTTAACTCGGGGAAATATGCCCCATAAACAAGCCCGTATGTTGTCCTTTCTAAAATGCAATATTGGCAGCACTCCTAAAAGAAATAATCTGAAATGGTGCTCTGAACTATTTTCTCTGATTTCTTCCAAAAGTGGATATTTTACCTCAGAGAGGGCAGCAATGGTAAACAGTGCAATAAAAGATCAAAATCTTTCCTGGCAAGTCACCACACAGGGCACTGTTGTTTACCTCTTTCCAAAGTTGCTTTTGACTTGCTGTAACCTGAGATGAAGACTTTACTCTGTGGATTATTACAGTAAAGAGATGCGGCGAGGCAGTTACAGGTGTTGGCCAGATGTTCGTGCAGAATGCTGGAAGCTGCACACAGTGTTTCTGCTGTCTGTTTGTCATCGATGTCATTGTTTTTGGCACTGGCAATCTGTTTTTGTTTGTTTTTAATACATAAAAATCACTGAAGACATGGACTTCAGTCCATGTCTTTATTTATTTTATTTGTGCAAAAGCCTCCTAAATTGCACTTATTTATTTATGTTTTTTTTTTTTATGACTGCAGCTCTATGTTCAGTAATCACTAAAACTGCTCAATCTTTTCATGCAGAGCTTGCACAATCAACCCAATGACAAACTCCCTGTATTTTCACATATTTCATCTTCTATCCTCTAACGCTTCATTTCTATCTCTCTATCATTTCATGGTAAGGTCTCATATTGGAATAATATTTTGTAGTTTCTCTGCCCTAAGTGTGGATCGCACTAAAAGAAATCTGGCATTCAGACTGAATGCAAATCAGGAGAAGCTCAGTTTGTTGCTGGAGGCTCTCTATGTATGTGTTTTATTTTATTTAATATTTTTTTGCTGCACTCTCAGCCAGTAGTCACATTTGGAGCTGAGCTGCTGTGCATCTTGTTTGGTTGTTGAATTTATGGAACATCTTAATATTGCACAGGTTGCAGAGCTACTGCACTGCAACATGGTGTTTTTCTTTTTTGAAGGTAGGTGTTAAGCACAGGCCAAACAATTTAATTCAGTAGAGCTTTTTTTGTGCAAACATGCAAATACATAAAAAGAGGGATTTCCTTTGGTTTAAGTCTAAAGAAGAAAGAACATAAAAACGTATTTTGACTCAGTGGAACGACTGTGGTTTTTATAAAGGCCTTTTTCTGCCTCATGCTCTTTTGAGTCAAAAGGTCAGCAAAGTTGCTGTTTTCTTACAAACTACCACACACCCCCTACACAGCTAAGACTCCGCATCACATATGTTGAGAATGTACAATGAATGAAATCCTCCTATGCTGCTTTTATCGCCTCAATACTTCCAACCCACTGAGATGAATCCTGTCGTCCCCAAAACTCCTGCAGATGCCCCCTTCTTCCCTCACTTTTGATCCGGTGTTAAATAATAGATTGTGGTCAGCAAGTCTAGTCTTCCTCTTGCATTGGGGGGGCTTGCCTTCAGTTACAAGGCTACTGTACCGTACCTCTCTTTTCACAGCACAAGGATAGGGAAACCAGCTTCCCTGCCCACGGGCTCCTTACGTTGCTTTCCTGTTTGAAATAGCTTCTGTTGTGGCGTGGCAGGCGAGTCAGAGGTTCATGCAGTCACACTGGGGAACTGAGAGGAAAAATTCTGCAGTTCATTTCCATGTGAGGAGAGTGAACCGAGAAAAATAACCACAAGGAATTGCTTTATGTAATCTTTTATGTCTGAGTCTGCATCCTCAATTTATGAGGCTGTAAACAATATGCGCATATTTCATCACTGCAAAGGGAGAGAGTGTGTGTTTGTGTGTGGCGGGAGTGTATGTAGATGTGTGTGCATGTGTGTGTGGTGGCAAGGGAAGGGGAGGGGAGGGAGGGTTTGTAATAGCACCACAATATTAGAGTGTGAATAATGCATATAATCCACCTTTTCAGCGCGAAAAGAAGACTGGGCCATTAAAAAGCTCCAAACTGAAATTGATGATAAGCATCAGAATTTGCAGAGCAATCCACCATGGCAGTATGAGTGGTCTCTGAGTGGTTAGATGAAGCTGTTTGGCTGCAGTTGTACATGCAGTGAATGACTTACAGTTTAAGTGGCAATATCTGGGGCAGCTACAGCCTAAGTGCAAAATGAAACAGCATTGCGGTCTTGTGAAACTTTGTGTAATTAACATGCTGTCTTAAATGTGAAAATACGCGCCATGCGAGGTGATGGAGGGGTTTCATCATCGTCAAAGGAAGGAGGAGCATTTTCAGATGTGCAAGTACACTTACATCTGTATTTGTTATTATTAAATGCTTTATTGGGCAAGTTACTCGGGAACTGTAATCAATTACACATTACTCATTGTAAAAGTAATTACAATACTAACTTGAATGGCACATACCTCCACCCAGGCCAAACATTCCTACACATGTCTTTGGTTCTCAAGTATAGTTTATTTATTTAGTCTTTAATCTTTATACAGACAGCTTTGGTTTTATTACCTGCTGTGTGAAATGATGACATCAGCATTATACAGCTGTACGAATTGTGTCATTGCTCTGTCGCAACCGCTATTGTTCTTGTCCAATTTTATCAGTTGCATGTTGCATGAATGACTGATGCTGCCGATGCCATATGCACCGTTACTTACTATTAATAATAAGCACAACTGTGTAATGTGGATTCAGCATTTTCTTCCACCAGATCCACATTATCATCTGGATCTGCACCAAATTATGGAAAAATCATAGATGTCAACACCATAAATATGTCAGATTGTTTACATCAACATCCAAACATTATTTCTCGAGAAAATTGATGAGTGTCAAAAAATGCCTTATATCGTAATGTTCAGGAAAAACTTTGATTCCATCCTTAATTTTGAGATTTATGTCAGTGAGATACTCCAATCCTGCTTTTATCATTTCAGGAACATGGCTAAAATCCTTTCAAGTCTGAGCTTCAGAGACACAGAAACCATCATACATGCTTTCATTTCCTCACGTTTAGATTAATGGTCTCCTAACTGTATAAATCAGATAACAATTCAACTAGTACCTAATGCATAATGCATAAGCAAGTGCAAGTAAAATTTTCATAAATGTTGCTTCTAGGTAGCAGCATGTATCTCTGTCTACAAAGAGGGTCTTTTTAAAATTGCCACCAGGTGCTACCACTCACAAATGTTCAAATCCTACACATTGTGACTTTAAAGCAGTAATCTTGAAGATTTTCATTTAAATAAATGTATGTTAAGTCACTATTTATCACCAAATACGGTAACTCAATGCTGATTGAGTCTATGGTCCACTGACAAAAGTATTGCAGTATTTATATATTTGCAGTATTATGAACTGGGTGTCTGTTGTGACATTCCTTGGAAAAAATGCTGTATTAAGTTGCTGCTAATGCTAACCAAACACTTCCTACTGCTGCAAGTTCACATTAAAAGCATTTAACCGGCAAAACACTAGTGGACTTTCATTACAGATGTCATTTATATACTGTATATATAAGTATTCAGAGGAAGTGTTTGTCTTTTATCTAACTCTGCTCTCTGAAGAAATGGGTAATTCTTTTAAGCTTTTTTTGAACTAAATGGACCAAACGCTGAGATGCACAGGGCACATACAGAGTTTGGGCACTTGTTACTGTACATTCCTGTGTCTGTAAGTGTGAGCATTTATTTTAAAAGTCCTTCGTTCAGCCCGTGCTGGATATCAATTTGTGAGTGTGTACTGAAGTCTGGGAGAAGAGCATTGACGTATTGACGTGTGAGTTAAGGTGAAGCTGCACCATGGGAAAATGGGAGCCACATCCTGTTTACATGCGAATCAATACTGTTACAAGTCTAAATGGTGAGAAACGTCCAGGTCGCACCGGGTAAGAGGAGTCCTGGATGAGGATGGATAAAGTCAGAGAGAGAAGGCAAAAACGTGTCTAAGTACACGGTGTTACGGATAGAATGAAAGAGAACGTTGTGCTCTTTGCCGAACCTCAACGGTCTGTGATGTGATGTAAGATAACTTTAAAGATATAAAACAACGCTGTGTCTGCTGAGCTCAATGACGCACCAGCGAGTATGGAGAGGTAAATTATTGCAGTATATACAGGCTTGTGAAAAAGCTTTGTGCGAATAAAAGCCATCAGTTTTTTATCACCAAATTTCAGAGGCGACATCAACTCCTCTAATTAAGTGCAAAAAACATCAACAGCAACCTTTGTGGGGCTCAGAAAATGGTTCAATGACTAAGTAGCAGTGGTTTTTCAAGGAGCTGTCATACAGGTATAAAACTAAGATGTTCTCACATTTTTGTTCTGTCAAAGGATGCTTTGCTGAGCACACATGCTTTTTTCCTTCCTGCTTCACATTCACTCTGTTATGTACACCAGGGAGCTGGTGTAACTACAGATTTCTGCTGTTGGCCAATGAGCAACTGAATCAGAGGGGTTGGGATGAAGTGCCTTGCTTAGAGGATGCCCTGCGGAGTTTTCATTAACATGTTTTGTTTGCATTCAACCTTTCTCATCAAAATTCACTTTGTGTTTCATTAAGACTTAACAAACATGATGAATCCTCCATCCTCCAACTGGCCTTCACTCGCACTGTAAACAGCCACTGCAGCTCTTTCCCATGCTCTAAATGAAGCCAATCAGACACATTCAACATCAAAACACCACTCGACTCTCGTTTCTGTCTTCTATCCATGACGGCAAATGTAAAAACCTTGATAGAGCTCGCTAGGGTTTCACACAGCAGACTCTCTATTTATTTGAACAACCCCAAATGTTGTTTGACAAAACTCAAGGTTCACTTGTTAAGTTTCTCTGAAACGTTTAACAGCATCTTACAGTCAGTGAAATACATGGTTTGTCAATTCCTTCAAACATGAGACCAACAAACGTTTCTACGATGAATCATTTGACTTGTGCCTGATCTGCAAACTCTCTGTTTAAGAAATGCTTAGGCAAATAAAACTACTTGGTAAGGTAAAAACTGCACTAATCAACATTTTTATACAAGCAATGGGTTAAATTACTATGTCTAAGATGAGAGGGGTCGAACATTGTGATGAACTCAGAGATTTGTCACCCGGCCTTAACTTTCCTCAGCATTTTAACCTCTTTCAGCTCACTGTTTAGGTTTGGTTCAGTCTCAGCAAACTCATCAAACTCGTTTCCAGCTGCATCACACAAGCTCTGATTAACCAACAGCATTTAAAAAAAAAAAAAACTAAATTGCATGCTACCTAACGGCTGCTTGGCAGGTAGCGTACAGGAGCATTCAGCTGCTGAAGAGCTGATGTTGATTAAAACAGGGCTAGAAAGAGAATATATCGGTGACTATTGGACTTAGTTGCCAGATCTGCGCCTGAAAGTCTATCCAAAGAAAGACCAAGCAAAAATATAAAAGCCTCAGCATCACCTAAGTGGGATCCACTAGTTAAAGTACAAAGCTTTCAAAGAATACACAGGAAGAGCAGTTTCTTCCTTCCACAACTTAGACAGCACTTACAGTACTCAGTCACCCACTGTTAAGAGTGGAGGTTCCCAACTAGACCATAATTAAGGTTCTTTTCTTCAAAGTACTACTCTTTTCGACTTTTAGTATCTACTGCTACTCCAATGTTCTGTAGAACTCGAATTGTTGTTTTGTGCACAGCCAGTGAGTTGCAAGAATACCAGGAAGGGATCATACCCTTTTAGAGTAGCTATGGGTGATAACTGACTACGTAACACACTGAGCAACCTAGTTTAGTTCCCTACGAATGTCAAGATGTTGTTGGACCGTCCCTTCCAATATATTTACCCATCTCAAACAATCTTGCCATTTGAACTCCCCTCTGTGTTATCAGTAAGATCTATGCAGCAACTATGAGTTGCCAGATTTGTGTGTTTTCTGCTAACTGTTGATTATAATGATAAAGAGGGACAGACTGGGATATGGGGGATACTCAACTATGATTTTGCAACCCTCAACTTTAAACTGCATCATGCACTGTTGACCAGCTGCAGCCTGGCAGTAGCAGTAGTGGACTTGGTGACGAACAATGGTGAATCCAGAATGGTAAGTTCACTGGACAAAATAAACATCAGCTGATATTACGTTTATAACTCAGTGGTAAAGTGTTTGCTAATTTGTGATGTGAAAATGCCTCCCAAAGTGAAGGACAGGTCCTTTTTAAGGAACCTAAGTGTAATGAAGAACTCAAGTGTAAGAAACAGCTGAGCTCAGCTAATAAGAAAGTTCTGTAATTAATCCAAATATGTATCTTCTTTGAAATTAGCTGGAGGAATATTGAGAGTGAGATTTAAAAATGACTCACAGCAGATAGTTGGTTCAGAGTAGCACACCATCTACAACCAATTGGTTATTGTCTTGAAAATCTATGTCAAAATTTTGTTTAATTAAAAAAGTAAAATAGCCCATCTGTTTAAAATCAGAGAAAAAAAATCATGACAGTTTCAGTCAAGTTATATCAGAAAACACATTCAACTCAAGTCAGCTTTCTGCAGAGTCAGGCCCTTTTTGCATATGAATACATGTGAATGAGAAAACAGGGATAGAGAACAAGTGCACATCTCGTTTTGGCCATATGACAAAAAAATGTCCCTACCAAAGATAAAAACAAACCTAGGCCCTCGCTATAAAGCAATATAAATTGTTATTCAGCTGAATACTGAATCATAGTTTCCTTGTGGTAGGTGAATAAACAGAAGACCACAAACACACCAACAGAATACATCACACATCACAACGGTTGAGGTGACGAACTTAACAGATGTGTTCCCTTCGAAACACAAAAAGTTTTGGTTGTGTTACAACTTACTATCAGTGTATGTTTGTCACCTGCCTGATAAATTAACTGAAACAACAAACTGAAGTAGATGATTTAACACAGACACACACAAAAACCTGCTAATGTGTGGAAACAAGGCCTAATGAAAAGGGAAGGGTGCAGCCTTTTCACATGGATTATAAACACACAAGAAGCACGCGCTCACTCTCACTTCCTTAATAAAATAACTGCCTGAAACAAAAGCCACCATATCCCCTCAGAATATTCAGTTACTGTATATCCCCGCTGGCTAATACCACTGTTCTAAATTAGTATGATTCTGATCCCTACATCAGCATGGATTAGCGCTCTCCATCACTTGTGTGTTTTCGAAAGAACAAGCTGGGGTGGTACCATGGCATCAATTAGTTATGTAAATGTCATCATCGTTATTTAGACTGGGTTTTGATACCTCTATTCTGAGCGGCAGGGTTTAAATGAAAGCTTAAAATGAAACGAGGGGAATGAGGAATCTCTTCTGATGCTATCCACACAGCTGTGGATAAAATATTAAACAGAGACCTCCGGGGCACAGCGGCTATCTGATTGGCAATAAAAACCACTTGAACAATTTGAAACGGTGTTAATTGTGATGCGAGAGACAATGAGGCGTGGCAGAAGGGGAGAGACAATGAGAGGGTTCAGGGATACCATGTGATCACGGATCAGCTTGCATTATATTTCCTTTATTACGTCTGATTTTGTCTTGCACAAAAACAATATGCCGTGTCTTCCCTCCTGTTCCGCACGCCTCGCCATCTGTTGTTTTTCTCACTGAATTGTTCTCTTATGTTGCACTTCGCTCTTACAGTGGCCAAGATTGTCTAACTGTACCTCAATTTCTCTAGGCGTGGAAAAAAAATGAAATGAACAAAAGGCCTATTTCTACACAGATACATTTTCTCTCAGCCCAGATTGGAATGAGTCAATCTGTGGCCCTCACAGAAAATGTAATCACACTTCAAGAAAAAAAAAAAAAAAGAAAAAAAAAAGAAAGTGGCCAACTTTGGCTCCAGGTGATGTCGAAGTCAGGATGAAGGTAGATAGAGCCGCTACCTCCCAAAAATCTGAGCCCTGTCAGCGAACAGCATCGGCACAGCAAATACTTTTCTCAGTGCTTCCTCTCAGGCCTTTGATATGCTTTAATAAATGTTAATAGAATACAGAGTGCTCGGGGTAGAGTTTAGAAATTACAAATTGCTGAGCTCATTCGGAGGCATCCTCAAGGGACTTCTTGGACTCCAACACCTTGACACATTCCCTTGAGGGCTCAAACGGGAAGGAATGAGAATCGTGCAAGAATGTAAATTGACTGGAGGGAGAGGCTGCCAAGAGAACACGCAGATGGTTGTGTCAAGCTGGCAAAGGACGGTGGGCGAGGGGGGTGGCACGTGGCTGTTTTTGGCACACCGCAAGCATCTGGCACCGATGGCACAGCAAAAACGTGCTTCCCCACAACACCGCTACCACCCTCATTACTGACGACAGCCCCACCTCCTCCCTCTATATTTGGCTTATCTCACCACCCAGCATCCGGGAAGACAATGGGGCCGTGAAAATCCAGCCCGTGTGTCCCCTCACTGCAGGGGCCTCTCTGTTTGTGCTATGAATGTAGACGGCTAAAGGTTTATGTTAATCTCATCTCAGGGCTGACTGTGTTACGCAGGATTGGGTGGTCACAGGCAAGTGAAGTACAGAAGAGAGTTGTAGCTGCAGTAAATACGAGGTTTTGTTGACAAGATGGAAAACCTTACTCGTGCAGCACAGCACCTCTCTTGAATGAATCGATGTTGTACACACTGAGCTCCCCAGTGGTAGCCTCTTACACACTTATGGCTCGAATTGGTTCTTGCAGGCCTTACTGGCTGGAATGACTGCAATTACAAAATTGTTTTCCTAGTGTTCAATTGCAGACTTTTAAAAGATAGTTATAATGTTGTTATTATCCAATTTCAGAGACACAAAAGGCAGGAATCAAATGAGTAGCTCTTGGCCTCTCTATGAGCTTTGCACACAAAATCTTCAGTCTCTGAAATGGATCTAAAACATCTCAGACAACTGTCTAATCCACAGGAGTGTACATGGTTGAGCAGTGACTGAATGCAAAAATGTACATTTACTCAAGCACCGTACTACAGTACAATTTTGAGATGCTTACACTTTACTTTAGTACTTCCATTTCATGCTACTTTGTTCTTGCTCTCCAACATTTAAAGACAGCTATCGTCACTAGTTCATTCACGAGTTAAGATACTAATAGAAAACCCATAGTTAAAATTTGCTTCATCTCGTATATGCATCACTATGAAAGGGCCATTCTACTGTGGTTTGTTCCACATATAATGCGTTATCTTTTACATTGCCTTATAACTGCTTTTACTAATAAATAAAGATCTGAATAGTTCTTCCACCACTGCGATTGTGACACGATCACAGCCAGAGACAGAGAGAGAGAGAGACTACAGAGAGATAGAGAATAGATGCACAGATACAATAATAACAATTACAGCTATGTACTTGAAGTGAAGATATGGAGAAGCAGCCAGTGGGAAGTATGAGTCATATTCCTTCTCATGTTTTTACGCACAGCAACACACAGACAGAAGAAAAAAAACTGCTCAGCGCTCTCATCCCTACTGTGTCTGTACTATTTGTCTCCCATTGCAACAAAACTCATTACGGTGCAAGGAAATATCTACCAACCTGAAATGTTTCATACCTGCGAGCTAGCTAAGCATGTTATTAAAGTAAAACTCCCAACTTTTGGGACATACTCTTTGGCTTAGCTGCAGTTATATGAGAAGATCGATATCAATTTCATCTCAGAGTGCTCAGTTTGAGGTTGCACTGTGGCGTGCTGAGTCTGGTTTAGCACAAATCCTGGAAGCAAGGGGAAACTGCTAGCTTAGCTCTGTTAAGATGCCTTCTCAAGGTATCATATTACCACAATGTCAAGCACCTTGTGTGTTTAACTACTGCAGACAGAGGAAACTGGACATTGTAGTCTGACAGGCAGTTGCGCATTGGAGCTTTTTACTGTGGAAAAACTGGCGGGCATGGTGTCACAGGTGGAAGTCCCAGCACTTGCCCTCTTTACACACTTTCCAGTCCAGTGCAGTCCAGGTGAAGCTTGGATGTATGGATGGCTTGCTAATAAAAAAAAAAGCCACAATACAGTTGTGGAGTTGATGGAAGGTGTTTTTTGGTCTTGGTAGAGGCTGGCTATTTTCTATCTGCTTCCTGAGTTTGTAGTAAGCTTGGCTAATAACTAAACATTGTGATCATGTATTTAGATTTAGTCAGAATGGCTTTGTATACACATATGGCATGCATTAGCATCTGTTATTGCATGCTATATACAGTAGGAGTATTTACCATACATTTGCAGATTGTTATTATTACATCTTCTTGTGATGAGCAGGCCTCCAGCTTTTAATGAAAAACCTATAAGGAACAATGGCTCGTAAGAATTTGTAATATCTTGTTCATTCAGCACATTTCTGATTTTCCATCACATTTTACATAGAGCTCATACACAGCACGTCGGCACTTTGGCAGGTGTCTCATTAATGAGTTTAACGTACGAGACCAACAATCTGGTATCCATTTACCTCCTATGTGGGGATTCCTGCTAACACCCAATCACTTGGCAGAGACCTTGCTTCGCAGCATCCAAAACCAAGTCACACAGCGATACGTTGAACACACTGGCAAAACACACAACAGCATCTTATCGACACTGACACAAAAACAAATCCACACATTACAAGGGCAAAAGCTGATGCACTCAACAGTGTGCCACATGATCTTGAATTCTACACCAAACCTGTATCTGTCTTTATATTACTCTATTAATCAGCTACTGAAGTCAATCACTATCTCTTAAATGACATTTTTGAGCAAAAATGCAAAAAAGTAAAGATAATACTGAAATAACAGACCTATTCATAGACAGACGGCATGGATTGCTTTGACGCAATTGAATTTTTGATTGCAGATAACTATTGTTCACAGACTGTGAAATTTGTACAAACCACTTCAAAAGGCCCATCCTACCTGTTTTAATGCAGAATTTTGATGTCAAATGTTGCATGGAGAGATATTACTTTTCTGCAAAATCATCAGAGCAAATGTAAATGAAAATCAGAACACAATGAAAGTCCTGGTGGCAAATAAATCAAACAAGACATGGTTTCCCCTCTCTTACTCTCTTACTTTGCCCTAAAACATCAAACCTCTTAAATAAGACTGACATTGCTGCAAAGATTTGTTGCCAACTGTCAGTTGCCAGCAGATGCCAATACACACTGTCATCAATGATGACACTGCAGAGGGACAGCGTGAGTCGAGTTCAAAATTTTTGTATCATCTGCTCTCCAGAAGCGTCTTCTGAGACAGAGGATTATGGATCCAGTCCCAGCTCAAGCTGCTAGGCTCCGCCACCGGCCGCTGTGCCGGGGAGAGGGTCTGCAGAGGTCTCAGACCATTTCAAGAGCTTTCAGGCAGAAGCACTGTGCTGGTTTATCCAGCAGGGGGTGTTTAACCAGCTCATCACATTTAAGAGTACCACTGGGACTCAGGATTAAAGGACAATTCCCACTTCAGCCTCTCTTGCTTCTGTGATATTCAGTGTATTCTGGCTGTTCTGTGATCAGGTGCTGTGATTTACTTTTTTGTGGACCCCCTTTCTCTCAACTTCTACTCCCACATTTGTCTCTTATATTTCCCAGAATTGCTTTTGACTGTCGACATGCAGACAAAGTACCTGGACTTATTTGCAGTAGCTGTGGGTAGTGGAGGATATAATGATACAAATGACTGCAGTTAGAGAACATATTTCCTGGAAAAAGAAGGACTTCCTATTGCTTAAAATAAAAACCGCCTTATGGCTGCATTGTGAGTGCGTGTGAGCCTTTTATCTGTGTGCACCATTGTTGAGCATTTAAGGAAATTCTGAAAGAAGTTCAAACTCTTTTATCGTGCGGCACTAACTGCAAAATCTGACATTTATTGTTTATTTTTTAATCGTTCAAAAATGTTCTCCCTCAAACTTCCTTGTATCTGCACAGGAAATATTTGGATATGTCGCATCCTCCACGTTTGGTCTCTTTGGTCTCTCTACAGCAATAAACCAACAACAGACAAAAATACTTTGTCTAGGTTTTGTTTGTTGTTTGAAAAAATAACTTTTATTGAGTTTTACTGGGTTTAGAAAAGTTTCAGTCGAGCTGTTTTCTATTGACAAAACAAAGCTATTGAACCACATAAGTAAATCTAGCTAAAATTAGATATTCACATACTTTGCTGATATTATCTCTGAAATAATAACAGAGCGGTTAAAGACCAAGAGGAGCCCATTATTACCCATGAGGCATTTCATTACCACCATCATCGACCTACTCGTAAGAATTCTTATGTTTCAGGCTGTGCTGGATGACAGTTTGTGACGAATGTGGTTAAAACTGAGAGTGAAGTTCATCCATTATTTCAATGTAAACAATACTTCAGCCATGATCGCCAAGTCTCTGCCACATTGTTCTGTGAATGATTTACGACACGCAGTGCTGAACTGCTTCACCATTGGAGGCTTGTGTTTTTGAAACAATATACTACACACCACACACACACACACACACACACACACACACACAGACACACACACACAGACACATATGAGCGGGCCTACCACAGTCTGGCTGCAACCCTGTTTTAAATTACCACTCTCTGATGCAATTACCTCCCTTGCTGCGAAGGGTGATGTTGGCTTTTTGTTTCACCACCATTTGTTTTCACCGTGCGTTCTCTCCGGAGCATCCTGACAAAGACTCCATGACCTTGCCTCCCATTTAGACATCGCTATCCAACCGCGCAAAAAAACCAAAGGCGCTACTCTGAGGGGGAAAAAAAAAAATCACAATTGAAGAACAATTCCCAGCGGAAACTCGGGGGAATAAGAACGGGAAATGGGATGTTCACTGATGTGCTGAGGAGTGCGCATGCATGTAGGTTGAGTGTGTGTGTATGTGTGTGTGTGTGTATAAATAAGCAATTTGTGTGCCTCTGTGGAAGTGCGTGCATGTGTGTGACAGTAACAAACTACAAAAGCAGACAAGGTGGATAAATTCACTGTTCAACATCTTTTTGCTGTTGTCTTTCCTGCTTCCTGTGTTGTGTGGTCACTGTAAAATCACATGTTGGGAAAGGAATCTGCTGAACAACTGCTTCCTTCAGCACTTTGTTCAAGTTACGGAAATAAAACATAAAACTTTGCTTCACTTCACAGAGACTATCTCAGTATTTAATCTTTACCTGCCACTTCACAGGAGCCAAAGTATTTCCATGACTGTATTTAGGTCTGTTTTCACTTTTGCAGAATGCAAGAATTTACAAATCAAGGTTGTGAAGTGATTTATATAAATCATCTTGTATGTAAAGTGCTAAATGGTTGTCATTTGTGAAATTACATGTGTGATGTACATGTTACATCCTGATGTGAGCTTTAAAATCAAAACAGAATTGTCGCCAGGATCACTAACAATGGGCTCAATTATCTGCTTTTTGGTTTCATTCAGTCCAGTGTGGGCTGTTTGGCCCATAAAAATCAGTGTGGGCAGATGGCAGATCAGTAAATTACACATAAAAAGCCAGTTAATTCTGAAAACCCACAGACAGAAAACAGATAAAAGGAGCAAAAGAACAGAGCACTGATAGTGATTATCACAATTCATTTATCACTTATGCATCCACCCTCAGTGTCCTCACTTCACCTATTGCAGTGATGCAATGTTTCCTGCCTGTTAATAACACCATCAAGGTGTGATCTTAAAACAGAGCTGCAGCATCTGTTAGCAGCCTCGAGTTACTCTGGTAATACATTTAACAAATGCCTTGGAAAGCGAAGAAAATGCTTTCCTAGCAATTTAAGTTTTGTTGATACAATGCCTAAAAATGTTTCTCATCAGGAAGCAATCCAGAAGCAAGTACCTTGTCTCAAAATCCTCTAAAAAACCCAGCTCAATTAAGGCACAACTGCCCAGGTATTAACTGTGTAAATGACAAGTATAGTTATAATTTCCTCCAAACTAATTGACAAAATACATTGTTTGTCATTGTATGTTGATCATTTGTAACACAAGTTACATATGCTATTATAAAAACGATTCATGTAAGCATTTTCTGATGTGCTATGGTTACGTTTAGGTTTCGACACAAAAGCTACTTTGGGTTGAGCTCAAAGTTAAGGATTGATTATGGTGGGGTGTTAAAGGAAAATGATGATGACTGCTGGTGGAAAATGGCAAACAAACAGTGATCTCCTGTGTCCAACTACTGACCGATCCTTCCACTCCAACATCCTCCCCGCAAAGGTTAGCGGCTCTATAACAACTCCACCTTTTTCTCTAAAAGACGAGCCTCTAAAAGACGAGTCATAATTCATGTGGTCATTGCAGGTCCTCCTTGCTTGGTAAATTTTAGCATAGCTTGTTTAAAGCATCTGAACAACAAATGCTGATGTTTTTGTGTGAGTACAGTCTCATATTTACATATATAATACATTAAAAACAAGTATTTGTAATCATAGGTCAAAATGAAGGCCTTTACAGAGCAGTTCTTTGGCAATACTTTCCATTTCTGTCCAAGTTTGTTGTTTGGCAGAGTATTTTTTCTCATTTCCAGCCACTACAATGGAATTTCGAAAACATCAATGGCAAAAGTCAGGCTTTGGTGTCAGTCAATCAGAATCAAAGAGCCAAGGGCTTATTTCTAATCTCACAATTCTGCACCGACATTCAATAATCAAACAGGGAGAAATCCATCATAGAAGGCGTGCAGAGACTAATTTCTCCAACAGTGGCCTCGAGAGACTGATGCAACACAGCCACATTCTGTGTTGGGAGCAAAAGGAAAGACTTACACTTAGTTTTACAGCCACTAAAGCTACTTTCTACCAATGTGCACAACTGCTAAATTCAAGAAATGTGAGAATTTACTTCAAAAGTATTTGGACCATATCTGATTTCAACATTTTGAACTTAATGAATTGTTGGTACTGAGGCATATTGATGGATTCTGTGGGTACACAAACACAAATCGTGGAGGGAAGGTAAAACTTAACCAGGATACCATTACTTTACACTACAATAATTGGGAAACATGGAGGTTCACTCTTGACCTTGTGAACAGATATACTTCTTAAATTCTAAACTCAACTCACTTACTAAGTTTTCAGCTGTAAGTGACCCTTAAGTTTAGAATTATCACACTATTATATTGGGGCTTAAAGGGTTAGTTCTCCAAAATCATATATTTCCATTTACCCCCAGCAGTATGTAGCCAATCACATGGTTGTGGTTATATTTATGAAGGTTTTGAGACTGAATGTTTTTAGCATTGATAAATGGCATAAAATATTTGGATTATAGTGAGTTTTTAAAATGTCTGAGGGACTGAGATCTTAAAATCTGACCTGAGAAAACCCAAAGCATCTGCATGGCTGGATACAGTTAGAGGTAATTTAGATTTTTTTTGTTGTTGTTGTTGTTTAGGCTGAACTGACCCTTTAAATTCGGTATTTCACCTCAGTCCGAATCAAAATCTGAATCCCCTCAGATCTGTTGAATCTCTCTGGTTCCTGATGTAAAATTACAGATCATAGAGCTGATGCAGTATTGTAAACTGGCGTTTGAAGATGACAGATTGTTTGTGTATTGTGTGCAGTCAGGGATAGATGTGTGAGGTTTTGCATATGTGTGTGTGTACGTACTGTACTGTGCATGTTTGAACACATAAGCATATGTGTATGAGTCGGTGTGTATATGTTTGGATACTGTATGTGACCTTTTCGGAGTGTGCATGAATCACTTGTGTGTTTGTATGTGTGAGTGTGTACAGGGGGTGGAATCGGTACACAAAACCACGTTAGAGCTGTCACAAGCAGAGCTGAAATTAGATTAGTGTCAACCGTGATAAGGCGAAGGGGCGAAAGAGGGAAGAGGAGAAAATTGGAAGAAAGGAAACGGCTATTTCGCCACCACTACCTCCTTCTCCACCTCCACAGTAATTTCATTTCAAATTCCAGGCAGTGAATGCATAACCGCAGTGCCATGCCGTTATGGAGCTGGCTGAAGTTAATGGAATATTTATATGCAGACTGTGGAACCCTGAATTTCCTTTCTTTTCCGAACAGTGTGCAACCCCCCCTACTCTACCCTTATCCTATCTCTCGTTCTAGAATTGCCTTTGTTAGGATTTGACACTATTTTTACACCTCCAAGAGCACTGTATTTCCATCAGCTACAGTTGAAAGGGCCTGTAGAGAGACAGAGTGAATGTGAGCAGCTTTTGGTCAGGTGCTATTAGCTTCACCGCACTGTGCCATAGAAATCAATGCGAAAGGAGTGACAACAGATGACCCCGTACATCACATACTTTTTTTTAAACAGCGGTGGAAGATTCAATTAAGCTAATGCAGAAAGAGGGAGAGAGAGAGAGAGACAGGGAGGGAGGACAAGCTTGTACAGGCTTGTGATGAACTATAGCATAACAGCAATATGATATCACCAAACTGCTGCATTAAATACTGACGTAAAGACTGGAGAGAGTCTACATTACAAGAGATTGAGCATGTCTGGGTAAAGAAAGTGAAAAAAAGAAAAGTAGCAGCTGGAGTAAGGGATACTGGGGGAAAGATAGAGATGCTGACAGGTGAAACTGAAAAGAAATAGAGAGGGAGGAAGCAGGGAAGCAGGGAGAGTGGGGGGGATTCACAGAGGAGCTATAAATACAGCGGGAGAGAGCAACAATAAGATGCCCCGGCATTGTTAGCATTCAGCTAGAGTAGCATTATAGCCTGAGTCCTACTGTGTCTACAGTAAAACCAATAAGAGGGAGGTATCGTGGGACTGTGCTGGAGAAATATGGCACATTCTTCTGGGGGGGGGGTTGAGAGAGGGGATTGAGAGATAGGGTGGCTGGGATACAGATAGACTCCCATTAAGTATTCAACCATGGGGTCAGAGTAGTTACATCTCCTCCACAGATTTCCATTTTGCCATATCCCGGGATTCATCCCTGAAGCTTTTGTGCAGTCACAGTCTTGCTACACTGAAGGGATTTACAATTTTATCTGGAGGGGCTGCTGGCTGTAAACAATAAGAAGCTGTTTATGGTGTGAATTTGTCACCCAATAACTTTGCGGTCTGACTGAGTCGAAATGCTCCAATAACCTGTTTGTGCTTCGTGCCGATGCTAAATCAATGTCCCATGTTTGAATGGTGAGCTCTTTTCCTGCTTTGACAATATGAAAATGATATCAGCCGCTTGCTTTTTGCTGGAGCTGAACGGGCCCGACTATGCATGGTTTCCTCCAGTGACCCTGATACTCCCCAGAGATTGTATCATCCCTCTGTTAGGCTGGCGGAGCCTGATAACTCCTTTAAAAGATAACAAGCAGGGACAGAAAGGAAACATATGAGTAGAGTGAAAAAGATACCACCTGTACGTGTGGTGGAGGGACAGGAAAATAGGACTGTGTGCTCATTTGTGCAAGAGTGTGTCTGTGTGTGTTTGTGTGTGTTTGTGTTGTTCACATCAAACAATGGGAGGGAGGTGTTCCTTGGCTCCCTGTTAGCATTTGAAAAATGACATGAATGGACACCTTTTGAAACAGCAGCACCTCTCTCTTTGTGGGAAAGATGGAAGGCAGGGTGTAATATTGGCAGGGCAAAGGAATATGAGTCATGCCTGCCGCACCTGTGTGGAGTTGTGGTTGGCACCATCAGCACATTGTTATCTCCTTCTGTTCCCCCAGCTAAGAGGCAGTGGCGGACCTCCCAGGCCATGTGTGGCACAGTCGCACTAGAGGCCATTAAAGACAGACAGCAGCATCTGGCAAATAGGGGGAAATGCAGGGGATGGAAAGGAAATGGTGGGAGAAAAGAAGCAAACAGAGACGCAAGAAATGGAACTGAGAGCGGCTCATTATCACTCAGAGCGGGTATTACAGAGTAGCTGTCGGCACACCTTTGGTTCCCAGGTGGAATGTAGGTGTGAGGAGGAAAGTGGTGACTGGATGAAGTAATTCTGGCTCAAAGTGTTTTTTTAATTAAACATTTACATGATATGTGTGAGGCTCCTAACCTTCCGGGTCAAAATTTGAATATGAAAAAAAAAAGCAAAAGTTGAGTAATTTTTCAGTGCTGAAGACCAAATCTGGTCTTTTTATGGAGGAAATGAATCACATCTGTATATTTTGCAGCAGGACTGATATTAAAGGCCACAAATGTCATAAAATGACAGAATGCCTGATCTTCTCTGTCTGGCCACCAGAAGGCCAGAGTCTCACATTTCTATTAATTTTCAATCTAATTTCCCCTAGTGGAAGCATTGGATAAACCAGTAATAAATCAAGGATGCTGTAACAGTGCCCCCTAGTGGATATGTTGAGAAAAGTGGTGAGCGTCTGCCTTGAATTTGCAGGTTCTCTGTATTCTCTCCTAAAGACAATCAGCCACAGCAGATGACAGTTGATTAAAAAGCGTCTCTCGTCAGAAAACTGCCAGGTTCTTTAATTAAAAAATATTCTTTTTAAAACGCACAAATAGTCTGTGTAGGTCAAAACAGACATCATGATATGAGTCAAAACACAAATGTTTGTCAACCTCCACTGACTGGCGGCAGATAACGGCAGCCTTAACAGGGGGCCTGAATGTTTTGAAAAGGTTTATTGAGTTTCACTTCACAAGGCAACGAGCAAAACCAAACCTTTCAAATGGCGATCTCAACACAATGCAATGTCAGTTTAACGTGCACCTGACCGTAATTATGCAAATTTGAAGTAATTAGCCAAGAAACCTGGTAGCCCTAATGAGTTGTTGGAAAAGAGTGCGGGCTAATTTCGGATAATGAGCCTCACACTGTGTGCTCGGTTTTACATAACAGAAACTAAATGGTTTATAAGGGATTCCTATATACAGTAACAGCCACCCACAGACTTCATCTCCATACAAATACCTGACAAATTAGACCCAGTATGTCTGCCAGCCAATGCAGCTGAGATTCTGAAAAACATTTTTCTTTTAGCCCTTTCATTGCTACCTGCCACAAGCATGCCTTGGTACTGCTATTTTAGCCCAGGTCACCTATTGACCTGACAGGCAAGTGTAAGGGGAGAGCGCACATGTCAGCTGCAGGTGGAAACCCTCAGCAGGGAGCGATAGCTGTGGCACTGGTTGGCACAGTTGGAGCCCAGGATAACACAGCAGTGAGGGACTGCAGGTAAGGGAGCTTCTCTTTTCATCATTTCGTCCTTTTTTTTTTAAAATCATTTTGGTTAAATTTTATTTTTATGTCTTTTACTGTAGTTAACTGATGGGGTGGGAGGATCACATGATACTCGAGTTCACTGTTATGTTTTTTCAGTATCTTGTATTTGCCATAGTGGTGAAATTTTACAGTAATTGTAGTGCGAGACAGCAGCAGACATGCACACTCACTGCTACAATTGCCTTTACTGAGAACGTTGCTCTTTTCTTAGATGTAGCTGGTGTCTGAGGAGGTTACCTGAGGTTTCATGAGGTTGTGTGTGACGCAGGTAAAAGACTATTTCCTTCACTGCAAACAGGTGGACTGAATAGTAATGCCATTAAATGTGCTGCTAGCCCAGAAAATTTTAAAACAAGCAAATGTCCTCTTTTAGTCTTATTAGAAGACAGCCCCAAAGGTCTATAGTCTCACGGAAGAATGATTTTTCAGAAATTTTCTCATCAGTCATATTTTAAACTGCTGACCCTAACAAAGACAACTGTACTGCCTGAATTTCAAATATGTAATTTCTCCCCTGGTCTCACCTCAGTTAAGCAGTTAACTTGGGCAGCAGTCTGGAGGTTTCCCAACCCTCTGAAGATGTACGGCCTGTATTTGGAAGCAGTGAACGATTACATTAACGAATCCTACGGAGAGGATGTGTGGAGACTGATCGAGAACCGAGCAGAGATACCCCACCTCAAGTTTGTCAGACATCAGATGTACAAGTAGGTTGTTTTTTGTTGTTTTTTCATTATACTCAGGACAAACCTCTAAAACGTCTTTGTTTTCAATGCTGTTTCTGCAGCAACAGATTGTATTTTTTGGCAAAAGACTCACCACACATATATTGAAATCTGTAATAGCATACAAATATAGCACAGCAACCTTGCAGTGCTTAAACAATTGGAAAATTCAAATATACCACAATGAAACCTGAAAATATTACATCAAATGTGCCGCCAGTCTCATTCAAGAAATATTTTGCATGTTTGCTTTGGTGGGACTAAGCTATATTCAGGAATCTAACACATTTAGCCTGCTGACTAGTGAGTGTTGATGTAGTTAACTATGACAAGGTGAGCACAATGTACAATGTAATACATTTTAACACAGTAATGTTCAGTTCTTTTTTTTTACTCTTTAGAGACTGTTTAGAGACTTTATGATGTTGTGTTCACCCCTGCATTTGATTTTGGTTGATTCTAGCTATTTTGAGTTTTCTTTTTTGATAATGTCTCTGCAGAAAAGCTAAATCTCTCTGGGCCAAGTAGCAGCTAAGCAAAAATAACTCAAGAATAAAATTAATTAATAACTTTTTTTTCTTACAGTGACAACCTAATCCTTCGGTTGGCAAAGGCAGCAGGTGAGGTTCTGGGAAAGACCCACGATGAGCTGATGTATGCCTTTGGGGTTTATATGGTGAAGAGGATCGGAAACTACGGATATGAGCGGATCCTGAAGGTGATCTATTGATCCTCCCTCCCAGCAAAAATACATTTCCTCAGACTGATTTAATATGATTGGTAATATATTAGTGATTCAATGCATGCCTGTCTCATCTGGTTATTGGGTATTTCCCAGGAAAATGCCCTCTGGCAGATGGGAAGTAGTATGTTTCACATTTCTGAATCAATGCAATGAAAAATGGTTCTGTGCCTCTAAATATATAGCTGACCAGAAACTGTAAAAACCATTACTTTCAAAATATTAATGCAAGTGAAATTTCTTAAGGGGAAGTAAAGGTTTCATATATTCACTCAAAGCGAAACATGAACAGGAAATCTAAGTAAAAATACTTCCCTGCTTATGTCCGCTATGCATGGATATAGATACTGCATATGCTGCATGTTGTATGTGTGTGTCCATGTATTGGGTTTAAAGGTGAAATTAAAATAGACTTTAAACTATTACCATAACTACCAAGTATTCTGGCAACATAAAAAATGCTTTTAAAATTTAATATTATTCTTATTATATAAACTGTTTTTATTATGTATAAATATCCCTGTCCTACATCTTTTCCAGGTGTTGGGGCGAAATGTGCGAGACTTCATCAACGAGCTGGACAATCTGCATGAGTACTTTCGCTTCTCCTTCCCTAAGGTGCAGCCGCCGAGTTTCTGTGTGGAGGAGGAGTGCGAAACAAGCCTCACGCTGCACTACCGCAGCACCCGCAAGGGCTTCACCCAGTTTGTCAAAGGTAACAAGAATTACATCGGGGGAAACACTGGGTGTTAAACCAGTTACCACAGTTATATGAAACTGGATCTGAGCCCCAACCTCAAACCTCCCTGTAGAGTTTACATCTTCCCCTTTTGAATTTGTGTGGGTTTTCTGCCCATTGCATGCTGGGATAGGCTAAGGCCTCATGTGAACCTGAATATGATTAGGTATTGTAAAAAACATGACTCAACAATTACAGTGTGTTTTTGCTTGTTTTACCTCATTTACTACAAATTAGGGATACTTAAAATTACCGAGGAGTACTTTCCAACATGCCTCAGTGTATCAGATGATTTAATACGTTTTTCTTACCTTCCAGGAAGGTATAGATCCTCTTTCATTACGGTACTAAAATAAAACTTTCCAGAGAACTGAAACTTGCTTGATATAGACAATGCACAGTGAACAACATATCTTTTTAATCAAAATTTTGATTGCATTTTAATGCACTGTGAACTCTCAGCTGCTTTACCACAAATGAAAAAGTGATAATATAAAAGTACAATTATGGCCACTGTGATGGACAATTTAACAATTATCTAGTCTGTGAAAATAAATGTACAAACTGTAGTTAAATCAACTGAAACCTATAGCAAAGTGAAAGTGTTTAAAAAACACACATTGACAACACTAGATTGTGCTTTACAAAGGAGGAACTTTATTGTACCATATGTTTTGAGCTAATTGCATTTGGTTTTAATTGTCTTAACTTGGAATATTAAATAACACTTGAATATCAGATATGACATTGACCTTTTTTTTGTTTTGTTTGCTATTTTATTCCCTCCTTTAAAAAAATATTAGTATCGTTTAGTGAAGACTAGCAGATGTGTATATCTGTACAATGTGGAGTAAGTGTACAGTATCCTTTGTTGAGAAGTAAAACAAATGACTTGGCTGATGAGGACGAAGCAGCCGTCACGCCATCAGACAAGGGTAATCTATCCAGACAAAGTCACCGACTCAAAATGAAACAGTTATTCTACTTAGCATCGCAGTTTGCTCTGAAATTAACCTTACACAAACCCATTTTGACTGAATTCCTTTTAAGCAAAGTTGACCTCTACACATTCGTGACCACTGTGTGTTATTGCCTCCTGCAGGGCAGCTCTCTCAAGTGGGACGACAATTCTACAACACAGATATCGAAGTGGAAATCCTATCTAAAGAAGAGACAGAAAAAATGACATATGTGGTATGTACTCAAGCTCAGGTCAAGTATTAGTTGAGCTGTTGAGCATCTGACCTTGACCCTGTGTCAGTTCTATCAGCATGGAAATTATTCCATCACCTTCAATGAGACGCCAGACGCAGTTCTTGTTTACACTTGAACAGTAAGTGTTTATTGGATGGAGATAAGTGTTTATTGGCCTGGGACTCTGGGTAAACTCAGAATTTACAGGACAAAATATGAAATGTTCAACCCTGTATACCTTCAGTTCTGTCTAGCATCCGTCTTTGTTTGTCACATAATCAGTATCCAAATCAAAATGATGAACCACTAAATGCTTCAATTCCAGATAAGTGGTTCATTAACTAGTTTAACTACAGACTTATTGACTTGTTATTAGAATGTTGCAAACCAATGACCCTTTATAAATGACTTGTTAAAGTTAATATTACTGGGTCATAAATTTCTCAATCTATAATGTGCCACCAGGAAAGTTATTACTAAAGGGTTCCTTCACTATGACAATCTAACAAGTCTTTAGTTGTTAATGCTAATAAAGTTGTTAATAAAAAGATTTATTCGACTAAACTCTTCAAAGGGCTTTTCAACTTTAACATTTATTTCCATTAGAGATTAGCTTGTTAACTATTTTCAAAAGTTCAAAGTTATGAAAAAAACTTTCATGTCAATGATTTTTGTTTACGAGCTGCAGTTTAATATCCCAAACCTCCGCAAAAATATTTACACTATCCAACTTATATTTCAGAGATTCCATTAACTCTTCCCTACTCGTCCAGGTTTATAAGATGAACTTTGACAATGCAGCGTTCAAGCACCGCATGCCCCAGCAGAAGACAGCGCCGAGCTACGAGAAGCTGCCAATGAAGCGAGGTATCTTTTTTGACATGTTCCCCTTCAGTGTCATCTTCCGCCGCGACATGACCATGTACCGCATTGGCGACGGCCTCAAGGAGGTCTTCTCTGACCTCCAGGGCAAGAAGGTCAATGAAGAGTTCACTCTGGTCAGACCCATGCTGGAGTTCAGCTGGGATAATGTGAGTTCAGAAGTTGTCCAATCTTTTTTTTTTTTTTGTCATATTTCTATCGTATGGTAAACTTCTCATGTGACCAAAATCTTTGCCTTGCTAAAAGAAATACTGCCTTATGCCACAAAAATCTTTCTGCTTTCCCTGATCAGATCTACACCCATTTGAACAATGTGTTTGAGCTGTTGTCCAAAGCAGTGGTGGAGAGCAAGCAGAAGGTCAACATCCCCAAACTCAGCAAAGAGGAGCCAGAAGAAAAGGAAGAGAGCGAGAAAGCAAAGAGGGAAGAAGAAAGAGGTACCAGTCTTTCCATTTCAATCATTATTTTTCAATTCAAATGCAAATTGTATAATATGGGGTTCATTTCAAATGGATGGGATCACAAAATGTCCATCAATTAACTCCCTCATCTTTGTTCAAGGTTACTGTACCCGGACAAAGCTAACTCCAATATTTATAATATATTCATGCAGAAAAGAATATCAAACTGACTGATGGGCCAGACCAGTATTGTTCATTTAACAACAGTGAACAGTTCTGGCTAAAGCTTATTTAACTACAATAGGTTTTGCATGTCAGGAATTTAATTGAAAGCAGTTTGCTAAAGATGTAATTACTTGAAGAGGATATGACAGTCACAATTTCTATGTTAATGTTATGTGTACGAATTAAACTAATTTTGATTTGGACATAATCCAGAATGCACAAGTACAGAATGTATAATGCTGTGATGAATTTTACATATGTCCTCTTGTTGAACATTGCTACTCTGCTGCTGCCTAAGTGTGTGATTGTAATTCCCTGCGCTGCCTTCACACATCTATGCCCTTTTTTAACTCACATGGTTAACGCACATTCTGGTTCATCTGGTCTTCTGTCCTCTCACTGCTCCTGCTGCTCTCCCTCCATCCAGAGCCAAAGGCAGTGGAAGAGATGAAGGGCACGGACCAAGAATACAGCAGCGCTCTCACCCAATACAACAGCTCTGCCAACTCTGGAGGGGAGGATATTGAACTGCTGGCGTTCCAGACTGTCACCGGTCAGAACATTTTACACTTTAACCTTTGTAAACAGTATCTGATCATTTGCTAGTTAGTTTGTATTTCTGGAGGCATCCAGGGGGTCAACTGTGTCCAACCTACAGTACATCCTATTGTCTTTCATATTTAAATACTGAATATCTAACTTCACTTCCTGATCGCATGCTTTGTATTGCCTCAATGTCAGTAACCTTTCTTTCATTATTATTCTCAGGGAAGTGCAGTGAGACAATCTTTGAGGATATGCGGGAACCTCCTAAGAAGCCTCTCCATCTGAAGGGCCAGATGAAGTATGTCCCCCAGTGGGACTCTCTCATCTTCCTGGGGACACCAATGTGAGACCACAGTCTATTGTTTGACTATGTGTTAATGGTGTTGACTCAGGATGGGAGGTTTTCAGTATTTGGCACTAGAGTCGCACTCAGTCCAAATTATATTTGGTAGTTTATTATTATTCAGTTATATCTTGTGTTGCACCATAATCATTGTAGGAAGAAATTGTTTTTAAGGTGAAATAGTGGTGTGGACTGTGAAGTAGAGGAAGAAAATAACAGGATTCTTGCCTTTTTCAAGCACTGCTGCTTGTTAATAGGTGACACATTGTGCTGCTGCCGGTGTCATTGTGTCCATCCTTCATTAGTGTAATTTGAATCAACTGCATTTTGAATTGGGTTATCTATTTTGAAACAGGTCTGACTGTCCTCGGGTCACCTTGGTCTTTTTAGAATAAAATATGTATGTATGCAGGGTTCAGATAGGCTTTCCACTTCAGATGGGTCCAATTTTTTTGAGGAGTTTTAAAACACTAATTATCATGCACACAACAATCTAATCTGTGGAAAGATTACATTTAAATCAATGCTAAGTGCTACTGTAATGCTCAAACTGTGAGCTGTGACCTCACTTTTGTTTGTGGTAGGCTATTATTAGAGATAGGCATACTGTTCTGTATATTTCTAATTTCCCGTTTTTTAAATACATTTAATAATGAAGCCTTCCGTTTCTGTGAATATTAATGAAATCCAGCACTTCCTCCATATGTTGCACACCCAAACATTTTTAGCAATTCAGTTTTCTTTGCAGCCTTTTGTCGTGAAACACATACAAGAGAAGTTTTCATTAAAACCATCTTCAAAAAGACATTGTAACATCTAATAATCAGAAATAAACAATATGAGAACAGTATTTCTGCTGAAAACAGAAACACAAGAGTTACAGAGTGGTAAGTATGTCACGATTACTGTACGTTATTGTACTGATGGATATGTACTTTGGTGGGATATGCTGCTAATTAAAGTAAAGGGAATTTTCTCTTTTACTGTAGCCGATATTTAGGACAAGTCTGTAATATTTTGGAATGAGTCATTTTAAGTATCAGCCTTTATTTGATCATTTAGGGTAAAAACAAGGCAGCAGATCACTTTGTTCCTAAAATAATGTCCATGCACTACCCTGGCCTTCTTCTGTGTGTTGTGACACCTTACTTATTCAATACTAAATATACTGCTATGTTTTAAAATCACTGAAAACAGAGGGTTACAGAGTGAACTTTTGGGCACCAGTTTGGTTAATTAATTTTCACCCTCTTGCTTTCTTTTCATTTTACAGTTACACACAGTTCTATCTTCATTTCTTCTCTTTATGCTTGCAGTATAGAGACAGTGGAGGACATGATAAAGATGGGTGTATACGTGAATGATCTGAACCTGCATGACTCCAGCAGAGAGCTGATTTTGGCTGGGACACAGCAATCGGCTGAGCTCCAGCTGGCCCTTGATCAGGTGAAGGAAAACCCTGAATCCTTAGTCTCCAGACATAGAGCATCATATTAACAAAGCTCGGTTGTGTTCAACAGGAGGAACTCAATTGTACAAACTCATGGACCAGGAGGGCAGTTTGAGGGTGGTAAATTTTCTCTCATAAAATGTATTGTTATAATAGACATATGATTCAAAACAGAGGTCATTATATGATACACTGCATGCAGTATAAGAACTGTCAGTCTTCTCTATGAAGCAGTTGGACCAGGTGAGCTCAGGTGAAAGCTCTGTTCCCATATTGATTTCACCCATTAAATCCACTTCAGTCATGCAGGAGAGATGTGGATTAAAAGGATTAGAGAAGCCAGAGAGGGATTTTTTTTTTTTTTTTTAGCTTTAAGAGAGGTGAGACTGTAACTGTAGACTCCTGTGTCCCATTTCTAATCCTGTAGGAGCAACAAAAATATGCCCAGCTGCAGGAAATCATCAAGAAGCTGGACGAAGAGAAGAAGAGAGGAGATTCGTTGCTGTATGCCATGATCCCTAAAGCTGTGGCCGACCGCCTCAGGAAGGGGATCACTGCACTGGAGACATGCCAGGTACAAGCCAGTGGTTTTTGTTAACAAGGATAGTGGTACTCCAAAACCACAAAATATCAGAGCATCAGGTTCAGGGAAACGGCTAACTGATTTGTATTCATATATCTTTGATGTCCAAGTTAATATGACAAAGATAAAAAAGTATTTAAGGCCAAAATTATATCAGTATAAACTATCCCAAAAAACATCAAACTACAACAATAACAAACATGTAAATGATGATTCAAGGAACCGGTGGGTGACAAACACGTCCAGAGTCACAGTGAGTATACCTGTGAAAATATTATAACTTAATGCGTGTGTGTTTGTGTCCCAGGTCTTCCCAGATGTGACCATCCTGTTCAGCGACGTGGTCAAGTTTAATGAGATCTGCATCCACATTACACCCATGCAGGTGGTGGACATGCTCAATGAGATCTACATTGTCTTTGACACACTCAGTGAGAAGCACAACGTCTACAAAGTAAGAAAGCTACAAGAAAGCTACACACCCAGCTGCATGATTTTCAACTATCGTCTATATTTTCAGGTGTATCTTTGACATTCTTAAATGGGTCTGTTTTTGAAGCATACTACAGATATTTTTAGAATATAAAACAATAGCTGATGTTCATCTTAACATTTGGCCTTTTTCTGGTGGAGTGCAATTCCACTGGAATTTATTCAAATTAATGCAAAGAAAATACACATTCTGATGGGCTTTAGCCTGGCTGAGGAGCTGCACGCAACAGGGAAAAAAGTGGAGCCATGAGGCTGTGAGCCATACATGGAGTGATACCTTTCCCAGTGAAAACAAGTCAAAACTTCCTATTCACACATCTATAATTTGTCACTCTCCTTTCTGTCCAGGTGGAGACGATCCGTGATGCCTACATGGTGGTGGCGGGCGTGCCCAATAAGACCACTTTTCACGCGCACCACATCTGTGACATGGCTCTGGATATGCTGAGCTCCATCGACCACCTTAAAGACCCCTCCACTGGGGATAACATCCAGATCAGAGTCGGTGAGCAGTGCAACTGTCTGGTGCTTTAGTGGCTCAGTCGTGATAAGGCAGCCAGATTATTTTTGATGTTTTGGGGTTTGACTGTTGCTGTGTATACAGAGCTCATCCTTGAACTTCAGTTACTGTCAGGTTGAGGTTTTTGTCCACTCATTAACTTTTCCACTTTTACGTAACAGCCCCAAAAATATGATCTTAAGATTTTGAAGTACAATAGAAGGATTTTTCTTTAAACAAGCAGAGGACTCAGGGAAAGTAAACAGATCAAGACACTGATTTCCTTGCTGTCACAAGGGGTCACTGCACTGAAACTGACACTGCCCTAAGAGAATCTTCCCAAAAAGGATCATGTTCATATTGTGTTGTATTTGTATATTCCTAAATTTTGTAAAATTGTTTTACCTGAAATCTTGAGATCAACAACCATCTGGAAGCAACTAAACAATTTGAATTAAATGAGCATTAAATGATTAATCTTTTCTGTAAACCACTTATATCAGGGTCTGCATATCCCAGCATGCATTGGGGTAGAAGACAGCATGGTTGACCCTTGACAGATCACCAGTCTCAAAGCTAAACGTTGCTTTCCTGTTGACTATGTTTTCAATGGCAGGAAAAATTTCCAGTCAAGACTTGGAAATAAGTGATGGGTCATTTATAACAGTCAACAAACCGACTCCCATATAAATATATTATGGTTTTGTTAACTAATTTTCTAGGCAAAGTTCAGCTTGTGAATTAAATAATTTAATTGAATTTTCCACTCTAAATACAGGACAAAAGGTATATTTTCTGCAGGCTGAAGTTATGACCCTTGCTGTGGTCGCAATTGGTTGATGATGACAACCTTGGAATATGAAATGTTGATGAAAAGTGATGAATGCAAGCTAAATAACTAAATGAAAACCAATCGGCAAAGGCAATAAGACATGGATTCAGGCAGTTGAGGAATAAATCAGCTCCTGTTTGGTTCCATTAAGTGTTTACCCTCTCCCTCCCAGGTATTCACTCAGGTATGGTGGTGGCTGGCGTCGTAGGTCTGAAAATGCCTCGCTACTGTCTGTTTGGCGACACTGTGAACACAGCCTCACGGATGGAGAGCAATGGAGTGGTGACTACACTAACATATTTAACAACCCAGTGCCCAGCCAAATGTGCTAATTAACCCACGGCGATAGTATAAATAACTGCAATAACATTCATAATTTCCCTCAGTCAAATTCATGTCTGATTACTATAGAAAACCATTTTCTGTTTAATGATGCCACTGTGCATGGTGTCTTTAAGTTAATGCAACAGGCTAATCACTTCATTTGCTTTTCATTACTTACAGTAATAGAAGGTAATGTCATGTTGTGTGGGAAATTCATTCTATGAAAAAAATTGAAACGGACACAGTCTGTGGAGGCTTAATTCTCTTACTATACATTCCCATAAAGGAAGAACACTCTGAATTAACTCTCCTTTTAGAGTCCAGTGAGCTCCCCTTTGATGATTTTAAAAGGTTTCAATACCAGTGTAGCCTGTATTTCAGTACTCTAGCTTTAGCAGTAGTTTTTCTGTGTGCGCGTCTGTCTGAGCAGGGCATGCAGATACACATCAGTCAGACCACCAAAGACCACCTGGAACATGAGCCCTACATCATTGAGGAAAGGGGCAAAATCTTTGTAAAGGTGAGAGGTTAATATCAGCAATTTACAGGTTCCTTTTTCCTAGTCTCTGTCAATTTAACAGCAAATTATGGCATCTTTTATGCACCGTCCACTAATTGAGATAGACATAATGATTAATACTTTACATATCAGGTTTTGTCAGTCTTGTAGCTGCAATACTTTATTCCAAGATGAGGTGTATCATTTGAAAAATGTGACACCTGCCTTAGCTGGTAGACTGTCCTAGTGTTTTATTCCTGATTTTAGATGAAATGTTCTTTCCAACATGTATACGCAGCATTTTTTTATTCAGACCTCTTTATCTGCTTAATTTCATACAGGGTAAAGGCTACATGAAAACCTACTGGCTGAAAGGAAAGAAAGATCTATCGTTCAAGACCCCGGCAGAGCTGCGCTACAGCAGTGAGCAGAAAGACTCTGAGGACAAGAGCTCTAATGGGTGAGTAGACAAAAGGAGAGCAGTCTGCACCAAAGAATCACTTTTCTACCGTGCACAGTGTGGACTCAGTATGCCCCCTGTTGATTCAGTCAGAGCTGTGCTCATTGCTCCCTGCAGCACCAGACAGGAAGCAAACTGAAAAGCACTTTTGTATGTTAGTCTTGCTGACTACCAAAAACTAAATTTTCACTTAAATGTCAGCACAAAAATTCATGAGACAAAACAGGCAACACAGCACTGCAGAAAATATCCCTTTTAATAATTTAGTCTAATATCAAGAGACTTGTTTTTCATAAAACAAGAAATGAACTATTTGATAAGATAATTCCACTTGTTTCCAGTGCAGTTTATCCCACAGACTAAAATCTTTACAACTATAATCCCTGGGGCCAAATGTAATTATTTCAGACAGCACAGTGACAGGTGTAATATGTCCAGGTGTGAATCACTGTGAATTCAACCAATGTCTAATTGCACTAGTTCCACAAGCACCAATGCGAAGCGCATGGCCTCCAACCTCCACATCACCGGCAGCGATGAGCAAGCGGAAGGGAAGCCAAGCCCCAGCGACCTCCCCCTGGACACCCTGCCCCAACCAGAGGCCACTAACGAGCCCCCCACTATTTCAACCGAGCCTCAGGAGAAGGAGAAAGCCAAAAAGACTAAGAACAACAAGGGGGCCAAGTTGGATGTGCCCCCAGGAAACACAATGCCGGAGTACTCGCCGCCCGCTGACGGGCTGGAGAACCCAGGTCCTTTACTCAACAGCAAGAGAAACAGCTTCAGGCAGCAGTACGCTAAGCTGCCCGCCAATCTGCCCATACGCAGCGCTTCCTGCTCCATTCTGTGAGAGGAAGGTCAGAGTGTAGGAATACAAGACAACGCTGACATGTGACAAGGCTGTGAAGTTTAATCGGGGACAAGACAGAGCAGGCATTTCAATGTTTTCATCATTTATGGTCACAGACGACCTGCATTTTGAATGCCACTGCATGTCAAGGGGTTGTGACAGATGTAGGATTTTGTGACCTTTTGAGTAAAATAAGTCTTCTGGCAACTTAAACTAAAGACCAACACACAGAAAACCTGCATTTTGTCTCTTTGTTTCATTGATTTCCTGCGACGAAGCATTTGTCTGGTATAGAAACTGACTAAGTACTTTTTTAAAGATCAGTTATATCACCTATATGAGTACTGCAAATTTACGGGTTTCATAACATGCCTTCCTTATGTCGAAAAAAAGGAAGTACACCGTCCTCTACACACAAACAACACACGCATAGAGAAACAGAGAACTTCAAAATTGTACTACAGGTAATGACAGCCAGGACAATGAGTGTATTTCTGATTTTCTTTATGCTATTTGCTGTATTATTTTACAGTTCTATGAGCAAACCATGGAGTCTCTGCTATTACTGCTACAGGAATTATGTTCAAACGTATAATGACAACAAATTACAGGATGTTTTGGAAAATTAAAGTAGGCCATTTTGTGACAGGGCTTCCATGGTATCTAACTGAGGCAAGAGCCTCCACATAAACAAAAAAAAACAACAAATTCTATGGCTGCTTCATTTTAATTCACTGAGAGTAGACATCGTCAGAGGTTGTATTTTATTTTGTTTAAACTAGGCGTATGGTAATTCACTAGGCATTTGGCAAGACCTTCACAACATTGTCTTAATGAGTTCTGGGACTTTCTGTATGTAAGTGACTGCATTTGTTCCGCTGTATGATAGTGTTTATTTATATAAAACTGTATGTACAGCAACTAAAGCTGTCAAGTTTTCATTGTTTGTAATTAGGCCATAACACTACTGGTTAACGTGGTTGGGGGTTTCAAAAAAACAACAGGTGTAACCAAAATTCACCTGTTTTTGGGCTTGAGACCTGTGTTACCAGAAAAAATTTAAGAAAAAGCACCACATTGTCACACATAGCAGCCCACACAGTTCCCCAGAACTGCAGAGAGGATGAGTGAACGAGCCTGGCTCAGTGTCATCTGTAGACGCTGCCATGCCTTTTAACAGCCACTAGGAGGTGATAGGATAACCACAAGTTAATGAATAAATTAATTAGTTAATAGAAGCAGGGACTGAGGACAATACACGAGTTAATTTCTGGATCCCTGAGGTTCTTCATTTCTAAAAAAAAAAAAAACAAGTGAGATGGAAGGGTTTTATATCTGATCATGCCACAGGAAGAAAATGAATCCCTGTTAGCTACAGTCTGATCAAATTAAATATCTGACCTCCTCTGAACCAGCATCTGTTCATCTTGATCTGTGCTCACAATCTATCTTGTAACGCTGCGAGCGGAAAGACACCACAAGCGCAGAAAGCAACTAAGCTCACCAAATCCTCCATCCAATTCAGGCTGCAAATCTTCAGGCGCAAATTCCCTGACCTCGGTGGTTATGAGGTCGGTTATTCCTGTCTTAGTCATCTGGTGATAACACACTGCCATTATATGAGTGACTGTATGTGTGTGTGTGTGTGTGTGTGTGTGTGTGTGTGTGTGTGAGAGAGAGAGAGTGAGTGTGTGTGTGTGTGTGAGAGAGAGAGTGAGTAAGGTTAGAAGCTGAAAGGTCTGTGTGATCTTTTAATGAATGATAAGTGACATAATTGAAGTTCCTCTTATTATCTCATAACCAAAAGAGGCAAATGCGTAAGCTGTGTACGGTACCAAGGTGAGGCAGGTAAGAGCTCATTTCAGGACGAGTGTGCTATCTCGCACAAACACATGCAAGCATGCACACACTCACACACGGATATTCAGCGGAGTGCTCTCTGCTGATGTTTCCTTGTGAGATGTCATTACATGATAAAGAGGAAGCCATCAGGAAACCGCTTAAGCACTACTTCCTGTCTGTTGCCACGGTGACAGACCTCATTCTGCAGTTACAAAGTTTACCATGACTTTACTCAAGTTAATTTCTTGCAGAAGGGCTGAGGGGGGAGACAAAACAAAGAGGCAGGTGTGTCTCAGTCTTCACTGCACTCTGGTGGGCTGGTATCCTGTCCAGGCACTCCTCTTAGTCCAGCTGGGTCTCAGCGAGACCTTTAACCCAACATCTGACAACAATTAACATTTGCGAGTGTTCATTGGACGGGTCTTTTTGAATGGCCTGAGCTTCAGCCAACAGCCCTTCAGCACAGCTGGTTGCCATTCAGATTAACCTACAGATAAACACGCAGCTTTTTAAATCAGGAGACACTTCCTGATTCTAAATGAATCACCGAATTCATGACTTCAGACTGGCAGACATGTTGGCTGTAGCTGCCACGACTGATTGCTCTGTTCTTAACAATATCAGGCTCAATACTGGTTTCTCTGGGTTATATCCTACATTACCCTCATCTGTGTTTATATTTCACTCACTCAGATTAGACTTTAGGGAGTTTGACAAGTTTTATGTCAACCAGCTCAAACAAAGCTTCATTCATAAGATTGATATCGGCCTTCAGTTTTTATTAGCCTGCGCTGTGACTACAATCAACCTCACCACTCTAAAAGGGAATTACTTTATGAAGTGTATTTTTCACTATGATAAATTATTCATCAGGGACAAAGTGCAATGTTTGTCAATTCAACTACAAAAAAATGAGGTATAATTAGTTTATGACCATGTTTTAAAAAACCAACAAGATGTAAGGCAAAACCTCAAAGCATGAAGATAAAAATATTTAAGTGTTAAAAATAAGAAAATATGGCAGACATTTAAGAACACACATTTACATGACATTACTGTAACTTCACAACTACAGACTAAAGAGCTACCAGTGCTCTTGGTCCTTAAACTTTATATCGGTAGATTGCTAAAAGTGTTCAGTTTCAGTTCAGTCAGTGAGCTGTGACTGTGAGCACGTGTGTCACACTCAGACACACTCCTGGTTATTCACTGTTTTGACTCTTCCTTGAATAAGAGACAAACATGGAGGGACACGGTGCTCAGTGACACTGACAGGAGCCACATTCCAGCGAAGGTGAACACAAAAACGAGGGCTAAGCCGCTCCCCTTTCAACTGGCTGCATCACTGGATTATTGCTAAATTCTTTCTGGGGTTTTCACTTGTCAGAACAAGCAGAGGCACAACGTCAGCAATACAGAGAAAGCGGGGAGAGAGACAGACGGATTCAGAGAGAGTGCCAAAGTGCGATGAGTGAGGGCAAGAGTGGAACACAGTAGTTGTGAAGAGTTTGAATTTGAATTTCAGAGGGAAACGCAACATAGGCTAGAGAGACCGAGAGAGAGAGAGAGAGAGAGAGAGACACACACACACGCACGCACACACACAACTGAGGGGTGTGTCATAGCAATTTAGTTCCTCAAGGAAGTACAACTCAACATTATCTTAAGACAGTGTGGCACTGACAGAAGCGCTGCAGGAGGGCTGTTTTCTTTTAGGGTTTTGGTTCTGCTCGTGCTAAAGATGAAAGGATCTTGTTAAATCAACCGGCCTGTGCCGTCAACCTGAGATACAGAGCAGAGGGAGAGAGAGAGATCTGACACAGACACGGAGGGAGGGGGACTCAGCACACACACAGGTAAGACACTTCTGCCTTGTTCATGTGCCAGTAAAAAGGTTCCTCTGGGTCCAGATTTGTGTTATGTCTCTTGTTTTTTGTTCATGGAAAAATTAAGAGTATTTATTGTTGGGCGCCCAGCACAGACAGACTCAGAGGGATGATTGGAACAAATTGTGTGACTCTCCACTTCCCCATCTTGAGCGCGAGTTGGGAGACATGCATGTACACTCACAGTCGTGCTGGAACAAGTACAGTGACATGCACAGATGTAGAGCTAACACTTCTGTTTGCACAGGCTGGGAGTTGCTCAACTCCAGTCTCGAGACAGTGAGTGGACTTTCCCTTTACTCATTGGCCTACTTTGATTTGAAGCATGTTAAGTCAGAGCCAAAGACTGTGACAGGTTGAGATCACACTCACACTGCAGTGCAGATTCAAGGGACAAATACAAGCTGTGGGCCTTTGCTGATGACACCCCACCATTTAGCCAACTGCTGTCTGTTTCGCTTCCCTTTTGAGGCATCGCAGATGGGTGGCAGGCTTGAGCAATGACAATTCACAAGAGTTGTGAAATGTTGAGAGAGAGAAACTGCAATATGTACTTTTTGAGGATTTCAAAATGATCCCTAGTCTATTAATAACTGGAAGCATTTTTGTTTAAAACAAGATTTGTCAAATGAAGATTACTAAATTAAATATGAAACCAATTTAATCTTTACAAACTTGCATAAGGAGTTAAACATGCCACTGATGTAAGATAACATAAGAATTACAAGCTACACAAGAATTATAGGTGCAAAACATCTACACATCTCAACCTACAACCATGCTGTCCCTAGTTCAAAACACACAACGGAAGTGACATTACATCTTGGCACAATATTCATCTCACACAGAAAGCTGCTGTGTAAGGGCACAGATATCCTGTAGTTTTACTCTTACTCTTTTCTCCAAGTTAATTAACAGGAGAAAATCTTTCTGTCAGGTCAATACGACCGCCTTTGCAGCTCAGGGATGACCTTTCAACAATGGCCTCCTTGTTTTCATCTGATTGACTGGTTTGGCTTTTTTTCTGGAATATTCTCATTGTTCAAACTGATCAAAGGCTGCAGGTAGAGTAAAGAGACCTATCCCTCCCTCCTTTCAGTCTCACCAGCTACAACCAAGTCAACCCAACCCCAGGCCTGGTGATGAAAGTCAGTGAGGTTGTCTATCTGTCGAGCTCATGGTAACGAGGCTCTGCTGCACTCTAATAATTTCGTAGACTGAGTCAAAGGGGGCTTCCTGAATCCCCCTCTAAGCCCACACACTCACGCACACACACATGCACGCATGTACACACGCACACGCTGGAAAGGGCAAGGACACAAATACACAAAAAAAAAGAAATCAACGTGTTCTTATTCGCAAAAATTTATGAATGCAAGAAAAACCATGAGAAACGACTTTTACTCAGAAATGCACATCCTCATGCACAAGCTCATACAAGCACGCAAACACTCAATGCTGGAGTCATCTCAGGAATGCTAAATATTTACCTCTCCTGCCTGCCTGGATGGCTCAACCAATCATCACTCTCCCTCTGACTCTCCATTAACCTAACACGTAAAGATTCCTCACCCCCTGGTGTTACAGTTACTATGAAATGAATGATGACCATGTCTACTGTGATAGCACCACCGCTGCTCTTATTAACAGATGCAGCCACGTGGCTGGTATTGTTTTCACCTTGTGAGTGAGTGAGCGAGTGAGTGAGTGAGTGAGTGAGTGAGTGAGTGAGTGAGTGTGTGAGTGTGTGTGTCCTGAAACACCCACTGTAGCAGGAACTACCACAGATACTGTTTTGAGTACTTTGGCAGTTGTTTATATGAGTGTAGACAAATTTTGTCACCGCAACAGCGTCACAACTTTGCAAGATACAGTCATGAAACTTTACAGGTCTGTAGTTAACATCAAAATGAAGGTCAGATTCAAAGATGGGATGGGTGTGGTCCAACCCATATGTGATGAGTAGTCATGTAATAATGTAGTAATAACTACTAAGTACTCATGCAATAAATTAGAATAATAACTACTATGTGTTCATAGTTTGGAACATCAACATGTTGACGTGATCCCATCGCAAAATGGGGTCTAGTTATTTTTCATTTTGTTCCCCTGACAGTATTAGATCTCACACAGTATACAGGTGCTTGTCAATTCCAGCTGGTGTTTGGGAAGGAAACAAACACTTGAACATGTAATGCAGTCAGTCCCTGGTGTGTGTCAACAACAAACCAACACTTAAAGGCCCTCTTCAGTCCATGTGTACCAGAAAATTGATGCTCAACATCAAAAGCGTCCTTGATGTGACCGACTGAACGACGTCCATTATAGAAAAGTGGTTTCATGGCAATGTGCTGATGTTACACAAAAATGTTTCAATGCTCTCCAAACAGCCTCAACCCCCTGATAGATCTGCATAAAATAAACAATGTAGATGAACAAAAAGCCAAGTGACGAGCAGTCTCCTGCTGTGGGAGTTACATTTCTCTATGTGGAACTCTGGCTGATGACTACACACTGTGCATGTCCCTCAAATCCCTGTAGTCTTTTTAGCAAATAAATGAGATTGAAGCATGAATCTGAAATAGCTATCACGCTGCTCCACTTCCATTATCACCGTTAAGGGAAATTAATCTAATGAATGTTCTTTAATTCCCCACAGGGAACCCGAAGCTTTGGTAACAAAGCAAGCTATTAGAAATGTGACACTTGTTCAAAATGAATGGTTGTGCATGTAAAACGCAACCTAGTGAGATATCCTATAAAAGTGACTGTTTGCTTATTATGGATGTTGCAGCTGGGATTAGGGTGCAAGCCAGTGATAGGGGAGAGTCACAGCAAGTACTGCCTATTAGCATGATATGATCGTTAATGCGACTGGACCACTTTTCCGTTTATTAGTGAGCCGTGGAGTCATTTGCTAACACTGCTGACTGTGCATTACTGAAGTCGGACAATGAGTATCCCATCATTTCAATAACACCATCTAATACGCACAAACAGGCATGGAAGAAACACATTAAAGCCACTATCAGGAAGTCATTTAACTGACAGATTACAGACAATATGCTGTTGTTAACACACAGGATATATCAGCAACGGACTAGCTGTTGTTTTACCCAAAGGCAGACCCCAGGCCAGTAATTAAATTAGCCATTGGGTTCAGGGTGCTCGCATTCTGTTCTTGCCCACGCTGCTGATGGAATCTGGAAACAGCAGGCAAGGACCTGCCTCAGCTATGCGGCCTACATGCTCCTCTCAAGTACTTGTCCACACAAGTCATGGAAGTGGGATTCAGTTCACAGAATTACACTGAAAGATGTTCAGTAACTGGTCTTTGAATACCGGCCTGTTCGCACACTCTGGGTCTGTACATGTGTGAAAATAAGAGAAAATGACACAGGAAGTAGGAGAGGTTACACAGCTGTCTCTGTGGCACTGATGCATACTAGAGATACTATAACTCTTTCCTTGATTCTGTTTTTGTTATTGCAACTCTTTCGATTAAGATGACGTTTGCGTGTTTGTGGTATTGGAGATGTAACTATGACTTATCTACCAAGCATAAGTATTGTACAAGGACACTTATTTACTTAATCTATTATAAGAGTCATATTACTCTGATCCTTTCAGCCTCTATTTGTTATTTTGATGATGATGGAATTTAACTTCACTTTGCTTGCCCAGCTTTTATACACATCTTTAATAAGAACATCAGCTAAATAAAATGTAAACGTAGTTTTCCTCTGTCAGTGATCCACTTCAAATCTGCCTGCTTTCTTGTTAGAGATTAGGGGAAATTAAACTGAATTAAAAAGGAATTAAGTCAGACTGTGTTGACAATCAAAGATAAACAGTGGATTCTGTAGTTCTGTCATAGCGTGCTGTATGAATGCTGATGACCTCCCAGGGGGTTCTCTGTGATGGATGCTAGGTGTGGTTAAAATCTCAGTGGAGAAAATAAAAGCCTCTGTGGAGTCTCTTCCATGGTACTTTTCCCTTCTGGCATCATATGTGCATGTCAGATACAAAAACAAACACTGCAACTATCATTAGATAAAAACAGAGATTCATATTAGACAGAATGTATTGTATTTTCAGTGTTTGTTAATTTAATGCTGTGGGGATATCAATTCATCTTTAGTTTTCTAAATATATACGTTTGAATTATCAATAATGGCGGTACTAGAATGTACTTCATTGATGAGGTGTCATTATGGATGACAATCTGAAGGTTAGTGAGCCCCAGTAATGACTGGAAGGTCGCCACTTCAAAACCTTAGATGATCTACGAAATATGGATAAGAGAGGTGAACAACAGGTGTTGTCCTCCCTATCCGCCACAACAAACTGCCTGCCCTTGAACATGGCACTTAACCTCCACCAACTCGAGTGGAGCTACTTGCTGTTTGGCAGTAAAAAAAAGGCTGAAGTTGTGCTGATTGGTGAAAAAATGTTGTTCCTCCTCTTATTTTACAGTTATTACCATGAACACCTTCTTTTCTTAAGTGGAGCAGGCAGTCATCTTACTATTAGCCCTTTTATTCTTATTCATGTCATGGAGAAGGAGGTGGTGTACCTATTCCTATTCTTTGACTATTGATGCCCTGGATTTATTGTAATCTGGTGTCAGGTCAGTGACAGGGAATCTTTCATGGCTACAGCAAGAGAGAAATCCAAATTTTTATGTGAAATACAAACTACATCGTATACACCCAGTGAGCGGTCACGCCATTTAGAGAAAACTGGAATAGTAAAGGAGTATTATGTGAAGATTACAGATGTTATGTTGAATGATTTATGGGCATTAAGTCCTAATGTTTTAGCTGTCACCACTGTTGGAAACTACTAATTTGCAACAATTATGTCTACAGTTTTAATCACTATCTGTCTCTACACACAATTTAAATATTCTCAAAGAGAACAGCTAAATGCTTTTTTGGATAATAAAACTCTTGAATGGATCTGTTATTATTTACAAGGTCTTTCTTTATCAATATTGTTGTTAAAGTGCCCTTTCTTTTTCTTGACAATTCAGCCAACCATGGACGCCTTCAGTTCCAAGGACATGGCCATGAAGGCCCAGAAAAAGATCCTCAGCACCATGGCCACCAAAAGCTCTGTGCAAATGTTCATTGATGACACCACCAGTGAGATCCTGGATGAACTGTACCGCATCTCCAAAGAGTACTCTGGAAATAAACCTGAAGCTCAGAAAGTCATTAAAAACCTGATCAAGATTGCGGTGAAGATCGGCGTGCTGTTCAAAAACAACCGCTTCAGCAAAGAAGAGCTGGGAGTGGCCCAAGAATTTAAGAAAAAGCTGCACCAAGGGGCCATGACAGCTATCAGCTTCTATGAGGTACACTTCCATCTGTCAACTTTTTAATGTACAGGATGTGCAATGTTAGACTTAAGAACTTCTTGTTATTCTAGATCTGAAACAAATGCAATTAAGGGTTAAGAATATTTCCAGTTTATTTCCACACAAATAAATTAATAAAATAGGAATAAGGACACCAGTAAATTAACTGTTTAGGAACAAAACGCCAAATTAAGTTCAAATGGATGTGATGAACACAAAACACATTAGTACACAGTATACAACCAGTATATGGTATTTCAATTCTGTATTCAAGCGTAAACATGTTCTATATGTGGCACAAACTTTCTATGAAGTGTTTGGTGGTTTTATTTTAGTTCAACGACATATTTAGTAAGTCTAATTTACCTGCCTGTTTCCATCTCTGCTTTCATAATGTGTGACGGAACTTAAATAGGTTTGTATCACATACCTATATTTACATCATAATGAAAATTGCAAGGAGAAGTGTAGATAGCTGTATCTAAATATTCTATTCAGTTTCCTTTTTCAAGGACATGCAGCTATCCTGATATAGGACTTTATTATTCTGTTTCTGTATTACTTGTATTAACACAGTCACAAATCCCACACTCAAAAATGTAAAATGTCATCAATTTTCTAACAAAAATGCGTCTCCTGACTGATGCAGGTGGACTTTACCTTTGACAAGGCAGTGATGGCAGAACTTCTGACGAGCTGCAGGGACCTGCTGCTGAAGCTGGTCAACACCCACCTCACCCCTAAATCCCACGGTCGCATCAACCATGTCTTCAACCATTACTCTGACACAGAGCTCCTGACCAAACTTTACGACCCCAGCGGCCCCTTCCGACCCAACCTCACCAAGATCTGCAAAGGACTCAACAAATTGGTGGAAGAAGGCACAATATGACGGAGAAACAACAAAATGTCAGTCAGACACTGGGAGATCTACAGGCACACGCAGCTAAGACTCTGAACTTTTGGAGAAAATTGGTCTTACTGCTGCTGAGGACTGGCAACATAAGACAAGTGATTTGAGAACAGTACTGCTGCCCCATTGTTCTCAAAGAACATGTGGGATATAAATAAAGTTGGTTGAGTCATTCCTCAAGTTTTTTTTTTTTTTTTTTTTATGTTTAGAGATGATATATATTGTAAAATTGTGATCTGTATTTGTCTTTTCAGACAAAGTTCACAGAAACCAAACTTGAATATCAACTGGTTTATATTATATCTGCTGTTCTATTACATAATGAAATGTCATCCAATGTTTAATATTTGAAATGTTTTATTCATAACTACTGATGTTATGTATTATGCAGAGGGGGAGTGAATACAGCCGGAAAGACCGCATAAAGAGAACAGTCCAGGGAACAATGCCACTGTAATACAGCACTGCCATCTGGTGGTCAAAATCATGCATCAGCAACCCAATATACTGCATTTACTGAAACATCCAGAAGGACAATGCAGACAATAATAAAGCAAATAACCTCAGAGAGGACAATTACTCCCACCATTACTTTGCAGTTTCAAAACATGTTTCGAAGCATCACCACTCTTACATGGTGTTGACTGCGTGAGTTTGAATGTTAATCCTATAATTCATGTTTTTCTGAGAAATGGATCACAGTCATTGGCTGACATGTTATTCTTTGGTTTTCTGTGATAAAGACATTGAATTTCAAAAGACAAGGGAAAGTCAAGTCCTGACTAGACATTCCACCTCATATAATAGCCAAATACTGTAATAACTGCATAGTGATTTTCCTTTGTGCAAGCAATAATATGGAACAAAGTCAGTTACAGTTTTTAAAGATCAAATGCTAATGAGACTTACCTTTTTGAGCGCCAAGATAGCTCAACCTTGTAAGACAAATGTGGACAAACATACACTTAGGCCTGAACCTAAACACCTGGGATCAATTTTTTTTTGTTTTATTTTAAAATGAACTATACAAAACATAAATGAAATGAACCAAAAACATTCCCATAACAAACAATAAAAAATATTGCTGTCAAAATATATTCTACAAAACATGTCTCTTTTTTTTTTTTTTTTTTTTTTTTTTTTTTTTTTTTAAACTTTGGCTACATTGGAATTTAAATTCTTCAGCAGTGACACACAAAGACCCATTTAGGAGCAATTTTGTGCTCTCAATATTACAGTGAACATGAATTATACACTTTATATACCATGGCTAAAGGTTTTAGTTAGAAAACTTGGCCACCTTTGCGTTACCAGGCTGTGAGGTAGCATCACACACAACCACATGCTGACCATATGACTGACTGACCAGTCATATGACAAAACCATGTGACTGTAAATTCTGATTTTTAACATTTCACGCTCTTATTTCGTGCATGTGAAATCAAGCTCTGAAAAAAAAACAGCTATGGGCCATAAAAGGATTTTCAGAACCTACAGCATAGCTCAATAAATAAAAAACAAGGCTACAAGAGTGCAATATTAAATTAAAAAGACTTGTTAAAAGACAGTGTAACTTCCAATTACAAGGTCTATATTAAATAGTACTATGTAAAAACCATACAGCAGCAGGAGGATCACAATAATATAATATAATATATAATGCTCTTTTGTCTGGGAGGCCAAACCCAGTGACATGGCTTTCTGGAAAAGTTTTTTTAATGATCAAGGTGAGACAGCTGAAAACATGTCACAGCTCAAATATCTCATCTTCCCTGTCTCTCAGTTTCTTGGTGAGTTTGGTGATAGTGAGGGGGACTGCCCTATGTGCTGCCTGCTGCTGTTGCATCCTGGAAGATGAAATGACACTCTGTGACCGTGTAAGAGGCCGCCAGTCTGATGTCCTGCTGGTACAAGCTGCTTCTAAGGCGGCAGCCCTGTGAAGAAACAGATGAGAGGATACAGTAAGTCTGAAGACTGATATGATTCACAAAATCAGCCTGCACTCATCTTTGGCGGCTTTGAAAGACTACCTCATGCTCTTAGAGTATGAGTCTGCTTAAATATCAAACCAGCTTCTTATGAATCAAATTCACCTACAACTCAAGAGTCAATGGAGGAAGTGGTTCATAAGAATGGGGAAGTGGAAATCTGATGGCATAACATTTCCCCAAAAATGTGATTCTGCAATGCAAACTACTATGGATGTAAGTTCTAAGAGATACACAAAAGCTAAGCGGCTTGATGCATAGTGGAATTTGCACACTCACATCTAGGAAGGCAGGCTTATACACATTCACTAATACTTTTTATAAGTCAGCATGATGAAAATATGTCCAATACCCACACCAACTGTTTGGTCTTTGGGAGTGACATAAAAAACAAACAAATGACTGAGAATGTCAAACTGCAGCACACAGGTAAATAAAATGGCGAGACTTTAGGACTCTGTCACACAATAAACCATGTCTGAACAACCTGTGTAAACAAGCAAACAGTGAGAGCCATGCAGTCATACCTTTTCTCTGCTTCCTCGCATCCTTTGACAGCAGCCTGCTTGGACTGATTTATCAAATCATCCAACCTTTTCAAAAAATCTACTGGAGTAAGGTCTGATGCCCTTTCTTCACCATCATCTTGCTTATTCCAAGAGGAGCTCCCAGTCTGCCCATTTTGAGCAGGAGCACAGCCAGTATTGTCTTTCTCACCCTCCTGTTCTGCCAAATCCACCCCGTTACTGCAGTCATCCAAGTCTGACAGCACAGGGATTGATAAAGATTTCTTCAGGAAAATGGAGTCATTGGTGTACAGCCTGTTGGCTCTTTTGATTTGCTCCATCTGTAAGAGAATGACCTCGTCAGCCTTTTGTAAATTTCTTTTAAGCTTGTCTCACTTAATTCTAAAAAGTTAGTTGATATGTTTTGCTTTATTTTACTAAAATCACACACAGGACAGCACTCAAATCATTTTTTTATGCATTGATGTTTTGGTCAGATGCCCTTTCCTTGACAACTGAATTAACAATTAAACTCAAGATGCTGTCCTGCATGTGATTTTTGCTCTTCTATCAATTTAGCAATCTTTAACACATACTGGGGTTGAGTGTGCTGATGCATTATCCTCACATCCAAAATATAAATACTGATGAACGAACAAATAACACATTAACAAAAGCAATAAGACAGCAACAAGAAAAATGTACATAATACACATATTTAAAAACTATAAAAAAAATAAAATTTTAGGACTGCAACTAATAGTTATATTGATTATCAACATTTTAAAAAGTATTTTTCAATATTGCTATTCAGTTAAACAACATATTGTTTCAGCTCTGTCAATTACACTTTTATGTACGTTTTGTAGGCCTACATCCCAATATTGCATAAACAGACAGACAACATCACAACATTATACATTTCTATCAAAGTTTAAAATAATTGATAAAAGGCACACACTAGTTGCAGGGGTGACTGTTTAAAGCCAGTTGGTTCTGGTTCATACTTACAGTCACTCCATATTTCAGGGACAGGCCTTGTAGTGTCTCTCCTGGCTGAATTTTGTGTTCAATGCGTCTCTGACGAACCGGAGAGAGCGGAGAGCGGACCAAACTGCCGTAAGATCTCGTGCGGCTCCCGCGGAGCAGGCCATTCCCATCGGCTGGCAAAGGCGCTCGTCCGCCGGACATGGTCGTGAACCACTTACGCTGACATTAAGCTCGCAACCGACCAAGGAAATACGGTTAGCAGCAAACTTCAAGGTTTTTCATATCCAGAGAACATAAGTTACTTAGCCTCAATATGTTCTTAAAGTAACAAGCTAGCAGCTTAGTTAGCTTGCTAGCTAAGTTATCAACTTAATTAACGTTGACGCACCTTCTTTTTTCGACTGTCAAACAGATTGTATCTTGCTAGCGTAACTTGTCGGGTCCTTGCCACAACGTATTACAGTAACTTACCTAACTTCAATTTTAACCTACCTCATCTCTCAAACAAACGCCTGAAAAGCTGCTGAGAAGGTTGTTAACGTTATTGTTTTCATGACTCCTGCGGTCAGCTGCCTGCTACCATATGTTGCCATGGCTGCCGTGTGGAGTGGCCAGTCACTGGCGTTGCATTCAATACAACTGGAAGAAACCCTCACAAACCGAAGCCTTATATACAGTTTGTGGTTTTAAACTTAATTAATACAATGCCACAAGGTGATTGGAGATTTCTGCTTATTTTGCTGTCTTCTGGTCGTTATACACACGTTGACAAGTAGTGTTTATCGGACCTAATGTTTAAAGGTACATTGAACACTACCAAGCCAAATCAAATGCAAAATATAGTAGGCTACTGAGCTTAGTCATAACGTTGTAATAGTTGTGTTGACTCTCCAAAACTAAGGAATATAAGAAGAAATCGATAGCAATTAAAAAATATTGTGGTAAAAACAACATAATGCCTAAAACCATGCTGAACGGTATTTTCAAATTGGAAGTTCGTCTTTCCTATTTTCACGTTTCAGTGGAACGCATCATCGTCACCAGGAATTAGCTTGTCGTTTTCGTGAAGTAGCTAGCTTGTCAGCTAACCTGACACAGCCATCTATTTTTAGATTATCAAACATAATAAGTATGTCTTTTAAAAGGGAAGGTGATGACAAGAGTCAGTTGAACATCCTGAAGGTAACACTTTATTTTTTTTTAGCTTTTCTAGGAAATAGTTCAGCTGAGATTATACGTGTTGTTGTCGTTAGCATGCTGCTAGCTAACAACAAATTGTAGTGTTGTTTCTTTGAAACTGTTGCCAAAGTACAAAAAAGAAAAGAATTAACCACTCTACTATTGCTTTTTCATGCCTTGTCTTTCAGAAACGGCGTGTGGCAGATCTTTTGTCTAATTTTATTCCCGAAGATGAAGCAGCTCTTATGAAGAATGGAAGGTGAATTAATTTGCAATACTGATATGTTTTTGGGGAGGAACTCTTGTGTTAACAGCCTTTAAGCTGTTAAAGTCTGTTAACACATAGTAACAGATAACAAGAAGCTGAAATTCATCCTGTGCATTTGGTTTCTACAGATACACTTGCCTTGTGTGCTCCTACCGTCCGGTGTTTGATACAGTTGATATGCTGACAGTCCACAGGAAGGGGAAAAGGCACCTAGAAGGTGAGCGATTTAAAGCCGACTCGTGACTGATGATGTTTGGTTTGGCGTTATTGTGTGGCAAATTGTTTAGATGATGATTTCTGATTCTTCCCAAGGTTGTCTAGTTTAACTTTCTCAATAGGTAGCCTCTCTTGTAGCTGTATTTGGGGTTCAACAGGTGTAAAATTTTTCATCTCTATGTCTGCAAAATAGTACTTTTACCTTATGAAATATCTGTCATCTAGGATTGCAACAATTCATTCTTATTATTAGTGATTACTCTGTCGATTACTTTTTCATTCAGTTAATCATTGCAGCTTTACTGCCATCATTTATGGGACTAAGACAACCATAATGATGACCGTAAAAATTTGCAGTGTGTAATTTACTGCAATTTCACTGCAATTTTCAACAGTTACTTGTGAATACATTTCTACTGCTAGCAGTGGGTAATATGTCATTTTATTATTATCTTATTTACAGTGATATATTATTTTGGAAATTGAGTGAACTGACAAACTGTCAATACATACAATAACCAGACTGGAATGTCTGTGTTTGAAAAATTCAGCAAATAAATTAAATTCCTCAAAAGTCACTTTATCGCAATGATGCAAAAATCAAATAACAGTAAAATCCAATAGAGCTGTCCAGCTCATTGATTTGCAGCATTGCTCAGGATGCCATACTACAAACAGATATTGAATGTATAGCTGCAGTACTATAAATAAATGGTATGCTTTGTAATGGTTGACACATTTTTATTGCCTCACAGTATATATCATCATGTTGCCCAACCCTAGATATATACATGAGTTGGGAAATAACGATTGTTCCTTTTTTATGTTCTATTTCTTCAGGATTAAAATCATTCTATGGCAAGAAAGCGCGGCTGAAAAATGAAATAACAAAAAGGCAACATGAAAACTACATCCAGGTTGAAGACAGAGAACAGGTTGGTAACTGTAACAGTTAGGAGCATCAATTTTGTTTGATCTGACAAGTCGCAGTTTAGTTGAATTAGCAAATGTTTCAGAATGTCTTGATACATGAAGTAGTGCAGAGAAATTGTGGAACCCAGGAACAACAGATATGTTGTTGTGTGTATTGTGTGGCAGCCCTGTGACCCTCATATGACCATGACAAACCTACCAACCAATTTAAAGTGGTTGTCTGTTGTGGAAAACATAAACAACACTTGACGGAGCATTTGGTGGAGTTGATGACTGAGTGAGCTCCCAGTAGCATTTGAGAAATTTCTACAGTCCGCACAGACACACATAAAGCATGTTGTTGTGATTCTAGGAACCATCCAGTTCAGCCCCTTTACTTGAACAAACACGGAAGCTTACACATCACGCTTTATTGAAGACTGTACCATACAACAGTTGCCATCGAAAAACAAGGTGAGTGAGATGCTTTTTTAATACTCAAATTCCCACATGTACTTTAAGTCTCAGAAAAGGAATAAAGGGAAAAAGCAACTTTAAATGTAAACCTGTGATTTTTAAGCACAAAATCTGAAAAGGGACCAGAAAGCATCAGCTCCGATCCCAGTGGCAACGCCAGCAGCAAAATGCCATCTGAGCAAGAACACATGAGTTGGAAATCTGAAGTTTCAAACAGTGTACCGCCAAGCAGCTCTAGTAGCTTCACAGCAGGTAAAGTCTGTCACAGGAAATCTTTTATTTTCAGATTTAGTGTTGGAGAAAACCCAGGCCAGATCATGTTTTAACTGTGGGGATGTTTTGTCTCCTGTAGCCAATAAAGAGTTACATCCATCAAAAGACATAAAAGGATCTCATCTTACAGTGGCACAGGAGGCAGAGCCCATAACAGCCCAGAGGAGGAGCGAGCTGGAGCACTACCTCAAACTGAAAAGGTACAGAACAGTTTTTTTTTTCTGTTTAAACTGGCTGTATTTTTGACTGTACACATCTCATTGTTTACAGTACATTTCACCTTTTTCTTTTTCATAGTGATGGGTGGCTACAAGACCGCAGTGGCCAGTGGATTAAAGACGAGAATGTTGAGTTTGATTCAGACGAGGAGGAGCCTCCTTCGCGTGCCAGCCTACCCACAAGTCACTGAGAGGACTAAGAACTGTGGGAACACAACACAGATTAACTTGTACCACAGTGGTACGTTCAGAAGTCACGGTGCTGTTTGAAACAGCCACAGCTCCACATGTAAGGACTTTGTGTAACAGATTTATGCATTTCATAGAATCACATGGTTTCCTTGTGTTGACTCTACAGCGCCTTCCTGTGTAATCTCTGGACTCAGTCATGAGTCGTAACAGACACATGATACTCACCAGTGATCATCAGCTGCTACTGCTACTTTTATTGTGCTAAGAAAAGTCACAATTTAATGAAAAGTGTCGGCTGATTCTGTGAACAGGTTTATATCAAACTCCTGTTACTCTAACTTGCTGAAAATGTTTTATTTTTAGAACATTCTACATGGAAAATTAACCAGAATTAAAGATTACAACAAAGGATACCATTAAGCATTTTTGAACATGTCTCTTCTGTCAGTGGTGGGGTTTTTTTCTGTGTCCACTCCTAAAAACTCCAGCCATGCTTGTGTCCTAATGTCTGGAAGACTTTAGAGGATTAATCCTGGTTTATTAGTACTATTTTTATAGTTTTGGCCATGAGTTCTATTGGTTATGTTCACCAAAGTAGTTTCTGAGATCTGAGAACAAAGAGATGTTGGTACAACAAAGTCTTGTCAGTAATAGCCTCTCATTGCACAGGAACTGTACACAACGCTGAATCAGGAAGTTGTTCTGTAAAATGTGGTGGATGTGTGAAATAGGATCAGTTTGACTAACGTGGGGGTTTTGTGTTTCTTGCTTGGTCTGGCGTCTTTTTAGTGATGTCACTATGTTCTCAAGTCTGAGCAATTCATTGTTGAGTGCAGTTATTTTTACTGATTAAAATTTGTTAAATTTGAGTTATTATTGTCATATTTGCACCATCCTATCTCAACAGGAATCATCACAGTGAAGCATCACTGAAATGCAGCTCTCCTGTTTCTTCATACCATGTAAAAAAAAACTGACTGGATCACGTTAACTCACCACCAGCAGCCTTTTGTCCTGTTCATGGACACTTCAGGATCAAAAAAGCAGCACTGAGCAAACGCTTGAATTTTCAGCTGAATATCTCTGGTCCCACACTGAATGAGTAAGGCTATTTTCACCCCCCTTTGTTGTCTATTTTACCCCTTTGAATAGAGTGCAATCGCCTCGATCTGGACGGACTAATCCTCAGTCAGCTTTGCTATAAATCAGCAGTATTGGTGCTAATCTGGGTAGAGAAGCCACTGGTTAGCATTCTCCACAACGTAGTCAGTATAAATTGGATAATACCATCAGGGTCAGTGGGATGGGGCAGAGGGACTTAACGTGGGTTAGTTTCTGATGACACCGCTAATATGTGTGGAAAGCTCACTTCATTAATTTAGCGCTCAGGGCGTCACCACCACATGGGGACGCACTCAATATACTCTACGTGCAAGATCTTTGTCACTTGTCGTGGAGATGTTGCAGGATGAAATATAAACACTGGTAAAATGGTTATCGACGTTTAAATTGTGTTGACCTTTAATATCATGCCTGACCTTTTAATGGTACAACTTACACAGTCCTCTGACGCAAATATGACAAAAAAAAAAAAGAAACAAATGGAACACAATATGGAGAATACGTCTGTCACAGTACGCATGGCACCCAGCATTACAATCCGAAAATACACCTGTGTTTTATTGCAAAACAGTGATCAAAGGAAAGAGAAACTCAGAATAGATTGTGGCGAGGCAAAGCTGACTTTAAATCATTTCAAGATGCCAAATGTCAATGGAGTCTACATGGCTTGCAAAAATGTGACCTTTTGAGAAGTCTAGAAATTAGTCGGAGGTAATGTCAACCTTGACATTATGTCAGAGCGATTTGAAGAAATGAGGAAATAGGTTAAAGAAACGACAGAGGGAACAGGGGCAGGAACCCGAGCAATGCTGTCAAAATCCTCAGAGGTTAACAGCTGTTTCTGTTCGTAAATCTCCACGGGTGCACACGGGTGCAACCCTCTTAAACTTGGTTCTTATATTTGGAACAAGGTAACTCAAGCCCAGTGGACTAGGTTACGTTTCCCATCAGGGTTTGGTGGGGGGAGGGGTTAAAAATAGCTCAGGTGCTTGGGGGAAGTCAGAGGATCAGAGGAGACTACAGGGATTAAAGAGCTGTGATTCTTTAAAAGAAAGGTTCATCTCTAAAACGCTGCAGTATATGTCAACCTTTGGAGAATATTATCAATAAATATTATTGAGAATCCAGTTTGTGATAATGTTATAATTTTGTAAATGCATGAGGACAGAAACTGTACATTTGAAGTGACCCTGATCTAATTCAGACTGATAACGGTGCAATGACAACGTTATCAGTCAGAGTTGTTGGTTTCACATCATTAGAGAGTCCCTCCAATGAAAATCCCTGTTACCTTTGTAACCTTTAACCTTGTGAACATGTCCGTGTTTTTTTATATGATACAAGACATATCATGAGTGAAAAAAACAGTCATGACTGAGTATTTCCACCTTGGAACTGTAGTGAACCAATGACAGTCTTGGATTCAAACAGCCAGGGTTTCATACGTCACAAACCTAAGGAACCAGGGAAAGAGTTTTGCATTAGCACAACTGCTAACACTGTGTCAGCCACTGCCAGTCACAAGCTGACAAACAGTTTAAAGAAATAAACGATGCTAACTACCCTAACCTTTCTGATACGTCTGCTAGTCTCTGATTTTGGTGCACAACAGATTCCTCATCTGAGTCTGGGTCAGACTGAGGCTCAACCATGTGGCTGAGTCTCTCCTAACCACCTTGGTAGCACTGCTCTTTCACCTGTTAACCTAGAGCAAAAGCAGAATTTCTAAATGAGGAGTAAGGATAGATGTTTATCTTTTTTTTTAACTTTTTCTTTGAGGGAATATCATGTTAAACAAAATATTAATCATAACAGTATTTTTTACACTTTAAAACGAGTCTGGAAGGGAACTTAAGTTAAATTATTGCTCCACTGGGAGGTTTTCCCTGGAATCCAGTTTCGGCCGTAGATACTGAAATGTACCAAAGTACGTCTAAATAAGGTGTAGAAACAATAAAATTAAACTTGCCAAACATTTACAAAAAATACTTGAATATATATTTTTATTTAAAGTATTTACAGATTGTTGTCTTCCCATAGATAGCACCACATTGAAAGTGTTTTCATGAATGAAAAAACCTTTTGTTTGGGATGATGTTGGCAATGCTCAAACTAAAAGCACAAAAAAAGACACTTCACATTTTTTGCTTGTGACCTATACATGCCTTTATGATGAATTCAGCAGTCTACAAAAAGCTGGCTGCGGTAAATGAAATGAAATGGTTGGACACGGATGCTTCGTTAGTGGATGCACGCTGACCATGTTTGATTTGGGGGGATTGATTCAGCTCTGGTGCACCACGTTGAGGAAGCTGATACGAGGCTGTCGCTGGCTTGTCTTTGCAGGCTCGGACGTGCTGAACTAGTTGTTCTTCTGTTTGCTCCGTGTTGCTTTCATCTTAATCTCTGCTGGCGGACTGTAAAGACGGGAAAAGATAAACAAAAAAATTATGAAATAATCAGTCAATAATCTGGCATCTTCGCACATCAGTGGCTCTAAATGGGAGCCACTTTTCCACTCACTGTCATTACGGCTGCTCATTTAAACTTAATTTTACACAGTAATTTTGCTGAATGCAAATATTTCTTCCCATTCTTCCAGAACTGTACATGTGCATTTAAAACGATTTTCTGAGCATGAAGCCAGAGCGTTTCTCACTCATGTCGTTGTTCCGTGTGATGGCCATGGCGGCTCTGGCGCGGGGACCCTGCTGGGTGAAGTGGTAGCCGAACTTGAGGATGCTGGAGTTGTTCTCCAACATGGAGGCGATCTCCATCTCAACTGAATCTCCCAGCTTCTGCCTCTGTGCCGGACAGGAGGAAAGCACATCATTCACCCCAAAGGACAAGGATGTATTCAATTCTTGCATACTTTATATTATGAAAGTGATTTATTGCTATTAGCGCATGCCAACTACAAGTTTGTCTTCCACCAAGTGCGGGGGTACAGGTATTAAACTGACGGCACATTATATCTACTGTGAGATGGACAGTAAGTACCACAGTTCTAATTTTGTGTTTCAGACCTGGTTGTCGATCTTGAGCTCCACCAGTGTGGCGTTGTTGGCCATGGCTTTGATGATCGCCATCATGCCATCTGCAGTAATGAAGTTGGATTCGATATTAAGACTCTGCAAGCTGGTGTTCTCCTGCAGCATCTCAGCTTATGCCTGAAACGCACACACACACACACACACACACTGAAATCATTTTGTCTACATCCACAATTTAAAAACTAAGCCATCATCACCACCTCTACTGGAACTAGGCTTCAGAAAGTATATTGGTTGTTATTTTCCAAACTTCCACCATCTACCAAGTATCTTCTAAAGAACTGTGTTTATTTTTAACTTGACCACCATGCCTCTAAATATCATCTTCCACAGTTTTTGAGACACCTGTAATCCTTAAATGTAGGTTTAAGTTTGATGGGTGCTTTTATGTGAATAATCATACACTGGTGAAGTGGTGAAGGTAAAGCACAATAAGTTAACTTTTATTTTATTTTAGATGACACTAATACAAAAGAACCTTTAATCCACTACAGGATTGCTGGCTCGTTAACACATAGTGTATTTCAATAATAAAAATAACTACTACAACATTGTTAATGCAGAGCTACATAAAATATATGTGCTTGCAGTAATAAAAATATATAACATTTATCATTTTTTAATTCCAGAGAAATAAAGTGCATAACATTAGCAATAAATTGTAATTGCTGGCTGTCCAAATGGGCGGCGTACTCACGTAAGCCACAGGGTCGTTGCTGCGGGTCGCGGCGATGCTCAGAGATTCCACGTGAGAGTTTCCCTTCATCGCGTCAAAGATCTCTTTCAGTGTTGGGATGGGAATGTCCTGCAGGAAAGATAAAGAGCCGTCATTTTATATCCTAACTGATCAATACAGCAGATGATTTGAGCCTATTAATTTTGATATCTGTTGTTATAAGGAAGATTATAGTGTAGTGTTGTTACAGCACATGGGTAGAAGAGGCTGGCAAACAGCAAGGACAATAAGGTGTCATTGTTTCTTTGCTCTGTACTGTAGCATCCCATCGGGCCGACCTTGATGTTGTTGAGGTTGACTTCCGTCAGGCCGCTGTCGTTGTTGTGGATTCTCTCCAGGGTTTCCTCCACGTTGGTGGTGTTTGGTGGCTCCTCGGGAAAGATCTTGAAAGGATCTGGTTTCACCACACCTGAAGGGGGACACAACATCACAGCTGAGGCCTCAGAGTAGCACATTAAAAAGTGTTGCGGTATCTACATATGTAAAGAAACATGAATTTCAGTCTTAAACTGACAAAGTTTTGATTGAAAAAGTTACCTTCTAACTCAGCTTTCTATGACTTTGAATGTTAGCTTCTAAAAATCTTTGCCAGTAAAAAAAAAAGAAGATGTAATACGTACTGTTGATGCCCTCTGTGTTGGCGATCGTGCCTGTGGTGCCCAGGGCGTCGTAGTACTGCTTGTTGCTCATCAGCGTGTACATTCCAAGGATAGCTGCAAGTACAAGAAAACAATCACTATGAATACATGTCAGGGCGGCAATCTAGATAAAAATATCTCTGTGATATTTGAATAAGATCATGTGTCCTGGGTTGTGCTCTCGTCGTGTTTGTTTTTACAGTCCCTGCTGTTGGCGTGTCCCCGCACTGATACCCCCAAGACAAATGTGTCGTGCATCGCTGAGTTGGCAAACGAAATGTTTCTGATTTGGATTCCAGCTCTGAGTCCAAAACAAAAGGAGGCACAGTTAGGTGTTCCCTCATCCCTCATGTGTGGCTCTGCTCTGTGCGTCTGTTTGATGAGATAAAGATACTGTTGTCTGAGTTTAGCAGGAAACTCGGTCACTGGCTGTAATCTCACTGTTTCCAGGGGCTGCAGTCGTAATGATACCACATATAAGTTTCAGGATGACAGGGTGGGCCTGCAAGTTTCTCATTGTTGTTGTTGTTGTTGATGAGTCAGTTTTAAATGACCACATACAACTGAAGTCAGAAATCAGAGAGCTTTAAGCATGGAAATTCAAAGTTATCATTATGCAGAATGCCCCATTTCAGAATGCTGAATTATTTCAGTTACTTGCCAATGCATTTTGAGGATAAAATGGGTCAAGAGCATAGCATTATATTTTATAATGATATCTTATGTATGTAAATAGAACAATATTTCCCTCTGGAGAAGAGTAAGAGAAATTGAAAATACTCAAGTAAAGAAGAAGCACCTTAAAATTGTACTTAATATGGTAACACACACATAATACACTTAGCTATTTTTCAGCAAAATTACCTGCCAGTTAGTGATACATTTTAACTTGTACATACTATATCTTAATTGATTTGGAGGTGAAGTGACGATGTATTGGAAGAAAACACAATACACTAAACTGATAACGTTGGTAGTTTTCTCTTGTTCTCCTGCTGTTATTTGTTAATAATGCCAGGAGGGGGCAGACCTGCTGGTTTCTTTTCTTGCTCTTTTTGTAACCTGCCAGCACCAAACTGTGTCACATGCCAACTGCTGTGACAGCGACCCCCCCCCATCCCCCCTCCCCTCCTCACCCATTCCCACCCACCAGCCTCCTGACCCGGTGTGGGGAACCATTGGAAGGGCCTTGTGAGGAGAGGGAGGCCAGGGAGACAGCTGCTTGCTCTGGGGGCGGCGTTATCAGCCACAAACACCCCCACGTCATCCGGTTTGGCCCTGAGAATAACCCACAGTAGCTTTACAGCACAAACTGGGCTGCAGATAACTAAAAAGCTCAAGATAGCAATGTGTTAATATCATAAATAAAACGTGAAAATTAAGTCTCAGGGGTGACTTGTTGGCCCCACACTCTCTGTGAGCTCATGGAGCGGGGCGGCCAGGCTATTCATCCCCTTTTAGTCTGTTTGCCAAAAAGCTCAAACAAAAGACTGACAGAGGCTAACTGAGGTTTAATCCTCAGCTGGACTCGGTCCAGAGTCTCTCTCTGACAGGCTGATGGAGCCGGACAAACAGGCTCCCTCTGCTCTGTCTTTCCGGATGCCTGCCTGTTTGGTCTGTCACAGGAGTGTGTCCGGGTTTTCACTGTGTTCAAAGTATCACACTCAATAAAGAAAACATTTTTTATGACTCAATTTGACCTTAATATTATCCACCTCAGTGAAGAAAGTATCCACTAATAAAATGTTATTTGATCCGGGTCAAGAAATCTTGCACTCCATCTTTCTTTATGTATTTATTCATTATTTATTTATCAGGAACAATGCACATTAATTGACGTAACTGACCATTTGCTGATCCTGTCCCCAAACAGCAACTGTCCAGGTTTTGATTTCCCCATAGGTGTGCATGGATCTGTAGAGCATTACTCTGCATTTAAAATATTTGGTGGGTGGTGTCTTGTTTTTTAACCTTTCTAAAATTCAAAAACAAATTTCTTTCAGCTCAAATGTATCCTGGAGAGCAAAATAAATCCAGCCACATGCTGGTTTTCTTCTGACCCAGTGTACACTTTGTTCCACGGCCCGAAACTGGCCCATATACAGCATGATCGTCAGATGCCACTTCCACATCCGCACCAATTCTGGCGCACATACAGAAAATCTTCGAGCTGTCAGCCAATAGTGGACAGCCAGAAGTATATAACAGCCAGAGTCCGCCTACATGTGGAGCCAAAGACCCAGGTATATATTTGGCTAGAAGGCTTCAACTTAGCTTTAGCCTCAGTCTTTTAGCCTGATGTCATTTGTGTAGCCCTGAAGTGCATATTTAAGATCCCATTAACAAGATTCTCATTCTAAAACAAGTTGAAAATATTAGTAAGACAACTGGAGATAAATATTTCCACCCAATAATTGTTGGGTTAGCAATCGTTAACGCTTTTAGCGTTTATCTCCAGCTGACAAACCCTGCTAGCGACAGCTGCCACTTCAGATGGCAAAATCTTTTCTCTACCGTTGCCTGAAATCAAGGACCCATTGTTTCATAAATTACCCAGAATATGGAGCGGTGAATCTCATTATCATTACCGTTATGTAAAACTGCCATACGTGCCATGTGAGAATGGAAAACTTGTTAGCCATAGCAAGGGTTACAGGGTTAGCCAAGTGGCTAATTGTCATATGCAGGTCAGTCAGTTACCATAGTTTCCTTTTATTTTGTTATAGCTACTACTACTTTGTGACAATAATTTACAGTGTATTGATAAAACATGTTGATATCCAGTTGATTTTAAGCTTCAGGGCTCAGTAACTTCCCACTTGTCTGTGTTAAAGAGATACAGTATCTTTGCCCCCACCATTCACATGTCCACTCCACCCTTCTGTTGGTGGCCTGGGGGCCAGGCTTATTTATTTTTGTGCTGCTGAGTGTGGGGAATTGGACCCCATCGCATGTCTGGCCATGTCTGTTAGCCTTGGACCACTGGGCTGCCTCAGTGTTCAGAGGAAACAGTATGAAGCAGCAGCAGAGAGATAACTAGGTCTGTATAATAGAACTATGTGGGTCAGAGTCACTGTGATGAAAACACTGAGGTCACACTATGCTGTGTGTGTGTCATACCACGTTAATAAGCACTTGCTGCTGGGAAACAGCATGATCAGACCTTTTTTCACAGCAGACATTTTTCGGAAAAGTGCAGGTGTAATTGATAATATTAAGTATACGCTCAGTTTAGGTGAGCTAGCAACTTTTCCTGCTTGACAAATCAAAATGTCTGTTGTAAAAAGAAAAGACAACTAGTCTTCAGATAGATACCGGTTTGTTGCTTCAGGCTGCCACTACTCGTATTAATAGCTAAGTAAGATTAGTAGTTATAGTAATAGTGTTTGTCTAACCTGCAATATCACACATCTCGGCATCAGTGGCGTTTTTCAGAGCCTCCTCCAGCTCCGGCTCCAGCATCACCTGCTCGTGTTCAGGGATCTCCGCTGCTTTCTTGGGCACAAAGGCCTTTCCTGCAGGTGGACAAAGAATAGATGTGTTATCTATAGAGTCTATGGTTAAGAGATGAAAACAGGAAAGAAAGACCGGACAACAATAAGAAATGACACAGAGGTTTTGGAAATAGATGGCAGTCGGAAGAAAGGAAAAGGAGCAAATAGCTAGTGAGAGTTGAGTAGGTGGAGAAACAGAAAGCGATGGGAATAAATGAATACGAGAAGGAGTCAGACTGTGTGTAAGAGTTCCCACAGTATCGTTTGCCTGATCATATTAGTCCACAAACCAAATTGCCCAACGTTAATGGGGTTCTGCAGACTGAATGTCTCAAACTGTAAATTTGTCTCTGTTTTGGTAAAAGCTCTGTTCATATCATGTTTCCGAAAACATGAGTAAGCCAGGGCTTATCACAGATTCACAGACCAGGTCTAATAAACCCAGTTTTCCAGTGGAGCACACGTTCTGATTTCCCATCTTTCTTTCTTTTTTTCCTACTGCTCATTCATTGTTGTGAATCTGTGAAAAATGACTACTGTATTCCTGGTTTTCCATTTGTTAGATGTTTTGCACAGGAACTACTGCACAAATATTCTCAGCCAAGTCATTTCCCGGTGTAGGTCTGGACGTGTCAGCCTTTGGGACTACGATGAAAATGGCCCTGAAACTCAGTGAGCCGCAAAAATACCCACACAGACCTGAAAGTAAGAGCCCGAGCTGCTGTGCAGTGGTGCATCACAAAGTACAATACAGTACAGCTGTCTGAGGGAGAGGGAAAAATGTCTATGGAGATTGAAGACTTGTATGAATTGTGTGAAAAGACCCACTGATCCATTATATCCAGTATATATATATATATATATATCTGGTAATTCTATCATTAGACCTCTGCTGATGTCTTACAGTGCAAATCCTATGAGGTCTGTGCACAAACACTGAGGGGGATATGTTCTCTCCTCATGGGGTCATGTGATGGAGACACTGGTTGGAAACATTTACCTTCGATGTCTGATTGTGTGCAATTAGAAAAATTAATTTCCTTGATTTCATGTCCACTAGTCTGCAGCCATGCAAACACGTTAACAGGACAAGAATTATTATAAAGATCTTTTTCTTTTCTTAAACAAACTCAAAGGTCACACTGTATGTCAAAGTTAAATGAGTTACATGTGTGGTGTTTAGTGTAAATGTAAATCTGGAGCCCCCACCTTTCTTCTCTCCAGTGAAGGGCACTAGGTCCTCCCTGTCCTGGTGCTCGATGGCCTGCTTCTCCAGGTGCTGCATCAGGGCGTCACGGTCAAACGGCCCCGTCGGGGTCTTCTTCGTCTGGTCACGCTGCCGGAAGCCAGCTGGCAGCATGGCATTCTGGGAGAACAGGAGGTCAAATGTTATGTTGATGTGGCATTAGGACCAGAGAACAGACAAAGAAGAATCACTGCTTAAGTGTCTGAATGGATAAAATCAGAGAAGAGTAGAAGAGCAAAGTTTTACACAAGTTCCCTTAGAAATAATTTACTTTAGTTAAATTGCATTGACATGGTTCTGCAGCATGTTTTAACTATGTACACAGGTCATTTGCAAACTGTATCTGTGGTTTTTCACTTTGTGATGCCATATAATGTACACCTGAACAGTTCATCCATAATTTACAATATGCATCACCAATTTTCCTTTTTGAACATGATGATGGATGATTATATGCACAGGAGGCCTGAGAGTCATTTTCATTCCAACCAGCAACCATGGCGGTGGTAATAACATCCTCCCTGATTTCCACGATTTTCCTTCCCTGCAGCGAAGTCATAAAGTACCTCCTTGCATCATGAAGTGTGTTCCCCAGTGCAGAGCAGCGGGAAACTGTTGGTGCACTCTGGGAAGGACTTTTAAATTTACAATGAAAACTGAGAGGAAAATGAAAAAAACATGTCACCAAGGCCTGATGGTGTGCGAGAACAACAAATGTCCTTTAGCTGTTTGAGTTTATAATTTCAAATCAAAGCTTATACATCTTCAGTGTCTTATTATTTTAAATTCAGTAAAGTTTTTAATGGGCAAAATGTCCTTCCAGTGGTTGTGAGGGCTGGTGGCCGTCATGGCAACACAACATGCTCAAGCAGAACCACATACACCTCATATCTCTTTGATATCCTGTATCCTGCAGGCCTCTGATGGGTAACGAGCTACACCTGGTGTCAGGTAGATGAAGAACACACTGATTGAGCACCTGTGGGAACAGAGACCTGCAGGGCCTGTGGACTTCAGGCGCCAGATCTGACTATTTGGAGGAAGTGATCAGAAGCCAAACACCCGGTAAGTTAAGACAAACTGGGTCCCTACCTCAGGGTCCATCTCCTGCAGCTCATACTCCAGCTGATCCAGCTCCTCAGCACTGAGGCCCTTGAGGATGGCATCCTCGTCGATGTCCCTGGGGTCCGACATGGCTCCTGAGGCTCCGGCTCACACACACACACACTCACTCATACACACCGCTGCACACCCCTGGGTGAGAGGAAGAGGAGAGGGAGGGGGGCAGAGAAAGAGAGGAGAGGGGGGGTCACAATGAGTTTTTTTTATGGTCTCTGGTGTCCTTGGTGTCATGTTGAAAATATCCCTGCTCATTCACAGCTGAGTCTGAACCCCAACCTCTGTTTATGCTCTTACCAAGAAGTTAAGTGTAAATCACGTTGACTGAAATATTTTTATGTCTCCATGCCAACGACAGCCGTGGTCGAGGGCACCCATCCAATTCTAATGAAGATGATACCTTGGACTACGACATTCACTTGGACTCAAGGATGAACTGATTTGATTTTGATGGTAAAAGGTCAAGGGTCACGTTCACTGTGCCCTCACGTCCTTCCCCATTTTTGTGAATGCAATTGCATCCCTGCTTGAGGGACTTTCATTACATCTGGTGCAAAAATCTACTCAAGGGTCAACTGAGTAGAATTTGGTGGCCAAAGGTCAAAGGTCAAAGTCACTGTGACCTCACAAAAAAGGTTTTTTTCTGATAGCGCAAGAATTCATACGCAAATTATGACAAAATACACTTAATACCTTTTATGAAACACTTCACTGATCATTGTTGGGAATGCAATATCTTGATCGCACCTTGAAGGATGGACTGATTGGATTTTGAGGTCAAGGTCAAAGGTCAAGGTGACCTCAAAAAACACGTTTTTGCCCAGTTTTTGCCTAGTACTGTATTGTATCGTTGTATAATATGTTTCACGTCTTATTGTACATCGTATCATGTAATAATGTACACACAATGAGTAAATGATAAAGCGCTCAGTCCTTATCCAGTCCATGGAGCCCTGTCAGGGACCACGGGGGGTCCCCTGCCCAACTGTCCTTGCCAAACAATGCCATGATCTTCAATGAGCTTATCAGCTGCCCTCTCCAGAGCGCTTCAATAATGTGACAATGATAATAATAGTTGCATTTCCAATAATAAAGGTGCAGTACTCAGGAGGCCAGAGTCAGTATAAATATGCTGCAGCAGCCTCCAGGGCACGGCCTTACGTAAGCTTAATTTTCACCTTAAAACACATGAGAGGTGAACAACCGCCAGCACTGATGCCCTGCAGTCTGAGAGGGGAAGAGGCAGAGCGAGGCAGATGAGCGAAGAAAGTGAAAAAGTGAGAGAGATCGAGGTCTTTGTAATTCTAAACCCTTAGCTCACCACACTAAGAATAGCAGGATAGAGAGAGGAGAGGGGTGGAAAGTGCAATCCCTTATTTATCATTGACAGACATTCGTCCTTACAGTAGTGGACCCGCCCGAAAAACATATCAGCACCCAGTGACGAGGAGCCACACACGAAAAATACATAACGGCAAACACAAAGCGCTCTCTGATACAGCAAAGAGCAGCAAGTTCAAACTGCTCAGCGCTCAAACTAGGAAATACCACAATGATAACATACATATACCCCTGGGTCAAAGTATGAGTAATGCAGCTATCAGGTTTGTGAGGTCCAATGTTTTCATTTTCAGTCCAAATTTCATCCCAACTTGGCCAGAGAAGAAAACCCATCACAGCTCAGGTCACAGATGTGGTTTCATTCAGCCAGTCTGCTTGTATGTCAGTAAGCATTAACATCTGTGATCTGTGATGGCAACAAGAGTTCAAGTATCGTACAGCAGGCAGCTTTCCGCTTCAGTATATGATCATGTTTGTGCTCAGGGATGAAATTAAAGGGACCATTGATAGAAAAATACAACTTTACACCACCAGCAACAACAACCTGACAATTTGCAGGCAGAGGCACAGAGATTCAATGGAAACAAACTTGCTTACAAGCTGAGGATAGCTAAGGACAGCTGACTAGCTAACAGGCTAGCTATTACCAGGGCACTTTTCTGGAACCTCTGTGTAGGTAAAGCAAGGCAAGTTTATTTTTGTAGCACATTTCATACACAAAGGTAATTCAAAGTGCCTTACATAATGCACTAAAAACACTCGAATGGCACAGAGTAGAGCGCATACCTCCACTGAGGCCAAACAAGCCTACACGTCGCTGGGATCCACATTATTATCTGGATCTGCACCAAACTGTACAAACTCATAGATGCCGACACCATTAATATGTCTGATCTTTTAAAGTAAGATCCAAACATTATTTTCTGAGATATTGATCTTGCAATGATTAGGAAAGTGATAAAAAAATTTTTTTTTAAATCCTGGATCTGCCATGTAACCGGATCAGCGCCAAAATTTTATGGATTCTTCTCTGGCCCATCCCGCAGCGCTCCATCGGACCTCCGCCAAAGCCAAACAACGTGCATCAGAAAATAATTTGAATTCATAGTAAATTATCCAGATCTGCCTCAAAACTGTTTCATACAAATACAGTTTATAATGAAATGATTTGTCTGGACATTTGTAAATAATTTCTCTGTGTACGTAGACGGCGAAACAACAGCAGCAACTTTTTTGTTTGTGCGCTGTAACTGTGTGCGTTTGTGGTGTCAGTGGATGAAATACAAAGTCATGGTCCTGACAAGCCACAGCCAAATAATCAGGTTTCCTTGACAACAGGACAGAAGCTCAGTCGCCATGGAAATGGAAATGGACAGTTCTGTACACAATTACTCCAGGTTCATGTTATGGGACAGGTTATGTATTCTGTTCTATTCTATGCTGCGCTGTGTATCTTGCATTGTTTTGCTCCAGTGACACACAAACTGTGACCATAACCTGGTCTTTCTCAAGGGAACGCCTGTTCACTGATCACATTACATGTTATTAGAGCTGACTGACACACACACACCCACACACATACACACACTCACACACACACACACACACACACACACACACACACACACACACACACACACACACACACACACACACGTCTTGTGACTGCCTGTATCTGGACACACAAACCATATGGCTGGTGAAACGATACCTGTCATGAATCAAAGAATGCCAGCTTTGTGTGTGTGTGTGTGTGTGCGTGTGTGTGTGTGTGTGTGTGTGCGTGTGTGTGCGTGTTTCAGGAAAACTCTAACTTTAACTCTAACGTATACAAATGTAAAGCCTATTATTGGTATTTCAACAAACATAACGTCACATTTACTCGTTAAAAACTTACATTAGAAATCAACAAATACACACATCCCCAACCAACACACACCAACACACTAGAAGACACACATTTAGATGAGAATATGAGCAGAAAACCCTGTGAAAATGTTTTAATGTTCAACATGTAAATCAAATTTGACAGAGTCACATTAGCTGAAAATAAGGAATCCCTGTGTCCAGGCTCCTTCAACCTCTATTTACTCCATGCGTTTCAAACAGTGCACCAGCTCCTATGAACCACACACATGCAAAGCTTAACAGGGACATAAAAAGAGCTTGCAGGCTCTGCAGACCTCTTCTTTAGAGAAATTAAAACTCTAAAAACACGCCTGTTAAAACCTGCTTCTGGGTCCCCGGGTGCCACTGGCTGCTGCTCACTGAGGCCGTGTGGCTCTAATGCGTAAAGCCAGTGACACAAACAGCGGATCACACAGCTGAGTGTCGAGGAAGATGGAGGAGATTTAAAAGGATGAGGGGGAAGGAGGCTGCAGCTCAAAAGGACCAGGTGGAGGATGAATCCACCTAAACTCACTTTTTATCAGGGATAAAAGGTTTTACTTGCCTTTAAAACCCACAAGCTAAAAAACAGCCTTTGAATCTTGACAGTTTGACTTACACCACTGCCTCAAGAAATGATACGATGCTATAATATTATAAAAGCTGCGTATTTATAAAGTCAAAAGTTAAAAGTTAAAACTACAAGCATCCTCACTGCTTGAGGAGTCGTTGAGGAGTGAATCCTGCTGCAGTTCAGTCGTGTAATTGATATGAAAACAGTGTATTTGTAAAAGGTGCTAAACAATGATGAACACTGAATTGAATTATTGTAGAAGATAAGAAGATAAGTTTGTGGTCTTAAGAACGAAAAACCATCTCAATGGTGGGTCCAGGTGGGCGGGGCGCAGGGCGTGGCTGAGACCAGTAACTGCTTTGTTGTGACATCACAAAGTAACAGAAGTCCTGATGGCTGGTTTTAAGGCTAAGTTCCTGAATACAGGCTGTGTGCATTTCTCTGTGGACTGAGGCTTTGATACTTTCACAGTATTAATATAGAACCTAGACCTGATCTATAATCACACTACACATGGAAGTCTCACTTTACACAGTAAGGGACCTTTAAACTCTTAAGTTAATAGTTCAATTCTGATTTTTATAAATTACAAATACTTCATTGTCATTTCATTTTAAGGCGGTTCTCTATCCTAAATCTCACATATATTGGCATGAAAATTATGACTGTGTTAGACAGAACTACTGTATCAGATGTAGAGAGCTGCCTGTGACTTAAGGAGTGAATGTGACCCAGGGCTCCCTCCAAACAAGGCTCATGTGATTTGCCAGCAGTGAAGCCTTTGAGCCTCGCTTATTGTTGAGTTAAATACATGGCTGTTTTCTGATACTTGAGCTAAGAGCGACGGCTCAGACAACTGCATACTACCAGCCTGCTAGTTAAGGAACTGGACATCATAATAATTTTGCATACTATAGCGTATAGTTTTAGAAAAATCATATTGACTTTGGTTTTTTTACATCTCCTCTTCTAGTATTGTACAGAAAAGCAGAATTTCAGATTATTGGTTGTCAGCGGTAAAATATAAAGTAGTTAAAATAGAAACAGCCCGGCCCCAATGCTGTGTTTTCATTTGCTCTGACATTTAATTTGGCACGTTCCACGTTCCACCTCCGACCACACTGGATACACACTGGACGTTTGTGAATGTGCATCTGTCCCCAGCAGTCCCAGTGGGAGTTTCTATATGATACAAAACAAGCTGGGAGTGGAGCAGAGCGGTGGCTGTCACCTGCCGCTGCCAGCTGGCCCCGGACGTTTCTTTTTCCAGCTTGAATCTCAACCATGCCCTGCACCTGCAGCTGCTGTCTTTATGGAAGTTGTGACATGAGCTGAGCCTGGTCATAAATGTACATCCACGTTTTCTCACTGTGGTCTGATTGATGACAGCTGCCATGTATTGTCTCTATAGCACTTTGACTATGTTAAGACTTCAACTGAGTGTGACCGGTCTAATTTTTCCCTCTTATGTGACACAGGTCTAATGTCCTTTATATAATGTCATCACCAAGAAGGTTTAATTTTTCAGTTCTGACATGAAACAAACAACTTCTTCACAGCTCAGAACAGAATTTCTCATCAGTTCCCCAACAGTAAGTAAAAATTTTTGACGTTCTCCTGAGACAAATGTGATAATTACAACTATCTAATTTGGAACAACGAGGCACAAGAAGGGACAAACTAATTTAGATATAATTAAAACCCTAAATTAAAACCCGAGGGCTCATTATGTAACTAAAATGGATTTTAAAAAAAGTTGGGAAAATTAACACAGAACACAGGAGAGACTTATATTTTAGTCAGCAGTGAGTGGGAGTTTTGTTTGTACAAAAATTGATATCAGGAGAAGAAGAAATCCAGTCACTACTACAACAGCTGAAACAGGGCTGCAACTCAGGTGTCATCATCCAATCCAATCACTTATTTCGTCTGAACAACCAAAACAACACGAGAACTAAAAATCAACTTTGTCCAGACCCATGACTTGGAACTGGATCAAAAGCTGATTATCAGGCAAATCAAAGTCACAGATCAACACCCGTACAGCTGCGCTCACTTATGTTTCATCACTGCTCTGCGCAGGTCATGTGCACACTGTGCTTCGTAAACATTTTCTCTTAGTTTTGTTGCACCTGTTGGGCTGGACACCTTGGAGGAACTTGCATCAAAAATCCTTCCCTATTTAATGACCTCTACCATTTTACCCACCACCATTTTATTTGAGTGTAAAACATATGTCTTATTTACAGCTGTGCCCTCAGATAAATGAAAGAGTGGCATCTATTGTCTGTACAACTGCTCTCTGCTCACAATCCCACAATGTGTGATATGATATCGATGCAAAAATGACCACAATTGATACGCATCTGAAATCTCAGCCTACCGCTCACTACAGCCTGACTTCCTGAGTGTCTATCATACAGGAAGTAGAGAGAGTGAACTGGAACACAGCCACTGGACCTGAGCAGGTTAACCAGAATAACTGAAAACACCTGTGTGGTTTGAGTTTGGGAGTTGATTTCCTGATGTTTGCAGGTCGACAGATTAAAGGTGCGGTCACATTAGTCTTTCACTGAATGAAATTTAATGTCACGTTTTCCAATGTGGCTAATAGATAAATACTGATCCCTACAGTTTGTTGCACTATAAACATTATAATCGAATCTAATCTGATGCTATTGGCCGACTGAGCCCATCCCTTCAGTCAAAGCTGAACAAAGGTGCACTCTGACCTGTGAGTCCACGGGAACAGGGTGGGGATCGAACCAAAACAGGAAACACATGCTTGAATTTGTTCAGGGCTTTTGTATTTGTATGTGTAGGAGGGGAAGTGTAATGTGACCGTACCTTATCTGTCCATCTATGCATCATCAAACAATTACAGTTAATATGACAGAATATCACATGGAGTAAATGTTTTTTGGAAAGGCAGCTGCGCCCATCTCCAACCATCTGCTGAGTTTGTACAAGTGTGTGCACGAACACTTTGGTCACAGTATTTATGGCGTCATTTGAAGAAGACACTAACTGTAGCTTCTTTATTGTGTAGCAGTGTTTGTAAAAAGGGGAGAGGGGGGGATTAATTTGTAGATAGATGCAGTAAAACCATGATTCACTGCATGTGAGCTTGTACAATTTCTTATTGTCCTTAACGGGCAGAAGCTCCAGTAACTCCATTTAAAAAAAAAAAAAAAGTGCTGCTCTGAGGCAAACAGCAGAGGAGTTACTGCGTGTTTTATAAGTCAAAGACCATTACAAGGGTTTAGATTTCACAGTGACAAAGGTTATACTCTCATAAATGCTCCAAAATGATTTACACTCCGCTTCTGTGCCGGAGTGTTTGTTTTTACTGGGGCAGAAAATAAACTCTGAAGTCATTTCTCTTAGTTTTACAGTTTTTTCTTAATTCTATAAAGACCTCGTTTCTTTTTCTTTTTCTTTTTTATTTCTGTAACAGTAGCAGGGTTGGAGAGGCTTTTTAAATGAGCAGGCAGCGAGTTGCCATCCTGCCACCGACAGCTCAGAAGATTTGTCGCCATCCGCGGGTCATCTTCTCCACGTCTTACCGCCCAAGTGTAACATTCCAAATCAGCCCTCTGCTTAATTTTAGCTTCACAAGTCAGCTCCTTCCAGCCGCCTGAGTCCAACCCGGCTTGGGTTGCTCCTTGAGACTTTACTGGAGCGACATTTTGAAGCCCCGAGAACAACTTGGTTGCGTGGGTTTCGCTCCAAAACAGAAGCTTTTATTAAAACAGTGCCAGTTTGCAGCTGTTGCAGATTTTCAAAAAAGAAGCAACAAGTGGAAAAAGCTTGTCCTGACACACAGACGCTGCAGCTGAGCTATACATTTGCAGTAAGGTCACATCTATGTGAAAAGCAAAGGCCCCCACTTTATCTTTTACCACAATTAAGCCATGAGACCCCAGAAGACAATTTGATCGTGTGACAGATACGAATGTCAGACAGTCATGTTCCAACTTAACCCACTTTCCTGGTTTCCAAACTGTACAATCCCCCTGAGACAACATCTCCAAATCCCCGCAGAGCGACGGGCAGCTAATGGATGGCTTAACCCCTCAACATGCCACAATGATGGCTTCATGAGAGTGACAGTATTTCAGTTTTCAGCGGACCCCCCTGCAGAAGCCCCCCCCCACCCCCACCCAAGCTGACATGAGTTCAACCTCTTCAAAATAAAATAAAATGCATCTGCTCAGAAACATCTGATTTCTGGACAACAATTCTCATTTGTCCTGTTGCACAACTCCAGAATCTCACATTCACACAAGAGGCTTTGGTTTAACTAAATAAAGCCCCCCCCACACACACACACACCCTTATCAAAGAGGCAACCCAGAGGGAGAGATTAAAGTTGGGATCACCCCAACATGCCACAAGGATCCCCCCCAAAACACACACACACACACACACACACACACACACACACACACACACACACAGAACAACAAAGACAGGAGGAAGCAGCCTCACACCTACCTTCACAGAAGCGCAGTACTGAAGCCCCTCGGCAAGGCAGCGCCTGCAGATAGAAACCAGAGAAAGTTGTTTCTCTTTTTTCTTTACCCCCCCCCTTCCTCCTCCTCCTCCTCCTCCTCCTCCTCCTCCTCTTCTCTCTGACTCTCTGTACACCCCCCACCCACCCACTCCTCTCTTTCTCTCTTGCGTCAGGCTTCAGGGCTGCTCTGCTGAGACAGGCATACTGATGGCACTTTGAGAAGTCAGCATTTTATTATTTTGGCTGTGAGAGAGGGGGCGGGGGAGGTATAGAGAGAAAGTGAAAAAAGGGGGGGGGGAGTGGGGCATGAACTCATATGCTCATCAGTCATTCAATTAAAACTGAGAGGAATCAGACAGAAAGAGAAGTGCTGACATCTAGTGGTTTGACTTGAGATGCACTTTCAACAACGACCCTGAAACTCTCTGCACCTCTGTTACTTTATCTTAAAGTATTTTACCCCAATTATTTTATTTTATTTTTATTTATTTATCATATTTCATCTCTTTTATTGTAAACTTCACGATAATTGGCTTTAATGTAAAACTTCTTGGTAGATTTCATACATGGGTTGTGCTATATCCCATTCAGAAATATAATATATCACACAGTATACTGTATGTCCCTATATCAAGACTGATGCTGTAAAAATAATCGATTTTCATTTCATTTGTATTTTTATTTGATATGTACATATATATCATACAGACATTCATATTACATTTGCGTATGGGTACAGAAATCAAGTTTAATATTATCACTATTTCACATTTTTTAAGTTTCATCTTAATAATAACAAAGGTCGTAGACACAGCAGGTTGCCCATTTATCTCTAGTAATGGACAACAGGGGAATTATCTAAGAAACTTACAGACAGAAGTATTGAATTTGAATCTTGAATTGATGTTTGACAACAGGTAGCAGGGGATTTTCAGATTAAGTTTAATACTAAGAATGTGCCCTATGACTGTGTTTAATGTGAAAGGCGGGTGTTCAGAGTGACAACTCAATTAACTCAATGACCCAGCAGCTCTTTTCAACTCTTTTCAACTTTTAGCTCATAGTTTTTTATTTGTAGGGCATTTTACTCTCAGCCTAGTCTCAGCTGTTTTCTGTAACCCAGCTCTGATAAACCTGCTGTACATGCTTCCTACCCGCCCAGTACATCAGACAGCAGATACACAGTTTGTGACTAGCTGATGGAGAAACTGAAGGATTTAGCAGCTGAAGATATTTAGCAGGTATTTTTCACAGAAGTTAGTGAAGACCCAAAGCAAAGCTGAAAGCAGAGTGAACGTTGGACTTACACTGGTCAGGTGGACAAAAGGACGACTTCAGATGAGTGCTAATGCTGCTTTGCAGTTGCTGGACATGTGAAATCAGCAGCTAACACAGCAGCCATATGTCATGGCTGTGTGTTTACCAGCTGGTTGTGATTCTACAGCCCCCTAGTGACCAAAATACAGCATTACAGCAATTACCAGTGGGTACGGGTGTCATGTTGAAGGAGAGACGTGAACAATGATTCTGTGTAAAAACTACATGTTAAAATGTTTCAGCTTCTGTATGAAGTTTGAACTCTCTCTGCAGATTGTTCAAGACGATTCCTCTGGACAATCCCTATCAGTCTGATATAATTTCTCTCTCAGGTTACTGGTGTTTATCGGCACTCGAGACACTGGTGGAAACCACCTGCAGTTACAAAGAACTCACCACTCCTCTTGTTAAGTACCGTAATTGGTGTTTTTTGGAGCAGTTCTCAGTAAATGTCACAAAAGCTGAAAACAAAAATGAAACCCTTCCATTAAAACCCAGTTGAGAATATTTCCTCCTCCCTCATGCTAGTTTACAGACCTGCCGGTTGCATCAGATCTTCATAAACTCAGGATTAGCCTTGTCATTGTTTAACAAGCGGAAATTTACACATCAATAAATGAAAACAGGTCACACCACACAAACTGCTTCTTATGTAGAGATTAGTTGTTAATGAATAACTGCCAGTGATTAAACCATTAACTGCGTATTTAACTCAACCAACTGACAAAACTAGCATTAGCTTAGATTGACAATGCAAAAAGTAATGAATATGACTATGATTGACATCTGACCTGACGCTGGGAAGGTTTTAAATTACATCACACAAATAAATCAATCACAAATAACGAATGCCAGCAACTGAAAGACTAATGTTTGCTAGGTTAACATAATCAGATTTTGGCTTACTAATTGATTAAAGACAGTTGTCAGTTTGCCCCGTCCCCCCCCCCCCCGCTACAGAGACTTCTTATCACATAGTAAATTAGTTTTGACATTTCTAAAGTTTGAAAATAGCTTGTTAGCTCCTCATAAAAATAGATTTACCAGTACTTGGTCACCACATCTGGCTCTCTGTTTTATTTCAAAACCCACTCATTTCTCTTTTCACCCTGTTTTTCCACCAACTCCTTCCCTCTCAGAAGTTTCACCTTTTTTTTGTTGTTGTTTCTTTCTGAGTTTCTTCTCCTCTGTTCTTTCACTTTTTTTTTTTACTTCAGTTTGGCTCCAGTTCTTCTTCTTTTCTCATTTAAGTTTTTAATTCAGTCCAGTTTTTGTATTTCAACTTTCTTCTATCATAACATCTTCAAATCTTTAATTCCTCACTTCATGATTGTATTTTTTTTATTTTTTTTTTATTTGATGCAGTGTGGGAAAAAACACTTCTGTCACACTGTCAAGTAAAACCATTACTTCTAAGAAGTACCACGTCATAATAAATTTCCCCCCCGGAGGGAAAATGATTGACTACTGCTCCTCACCAAACCTCCATTGTAATTCCCCTGTTTTCCCTGACCAAATAAAGGGCAGTTTTATGGCTTTGTTTAGGATAATGATCCTTAAAATAAATCTGCAATAAACTGCTCATCACACGTCGTCTTTCAGCTCCAAACCACACGTTTTAATCATTTTCTGATCTTTATAGACGGCCTTTGAACCAGTCTGTACACATCTACACAAACCACTCCTCCTCTACGACCACTAGATGGCAGCAGATAGACACTGACAGTTACAATATCTTATGAAATCGTTGCTTCGAAATGGGCAACAGTGTGTTTTGACTGTGCAGTGCCCTCCAGTGTTTGGCACTTTGGCTATTAATCAGCTTCTGAGGGGTTTAATGAGGAAAAACATGCCAAGCAGCGAGCAATAGTGAGCTCATTATTGGAGGAATATATCTATCATGTGTTAAAAACTTTATTGCACTGATGATTAATTGATTTCCTGTGATAGTGGATTCTATTCAACAAAATCATTTCTGCTTTTTTTTTTGTTTTTTTTAGCCTGATAGAGACAGATGTCCGTTAATAAATTAATCAGCGAGAATTGTGCAGACTCTTTGCTAACCTCCTGGCCGACACACTGAAACTTATTACACAACCCAAAATGCCTTTCATCCGTTTCATACCTGACATATTTCACATAGCTTATAGTTTAGGTGGACGCTGGCATCATAGACATGCTACCTGAACACATTCTCTTCTCTTTGTCGTTCGTAGAGATACTAGGGACAACAACAAAGAGAGGAGTGTTCCCCATTCATCCAGTTTTATTTTAGCTAATCCAAATAATGCAGTGTGAGAGTGTGAGCAGTGAAACACCTGAGTTCTCACGCTGCTTGTATCTTTTGATTTTGTGATATAAACACTTTCTTTGTGTTCGTTTTTGCTTTTTTTTTGCAAGTCTACACTTTCCTTTTGTAATGTCCTGATATTATCTATTGCACCTGCAGCTTTTCTATGTGAGTGACGGGTAATCTCCTAAAGGGGTAGCTCACCCAAAACATGAAAGGACAAACAGACAGTGTTGTCTGGGAAAACCTGAAAACAAATGAGGAGTAAGAAACATGACAAAAGCCGATGCTTCCCCAGCGAAGCAGCTCTATAAATGACATGATGTCCTCCATGTGTTTTCTCACTGCAAGTACGCAGGTAGTTTCGTTTTACCTGTGAGATGTCTGCCTCAAAGTGAATACATGAAAAGCAACGAACCAGTGTGCCCCAGTTACCTCTGGATAATCCCCAAACAGCACACTTGACATTTTTTGGTTTGAACTATTTTCTACTAAAGAAAAAGTCCCTATGAAAAACCACTGACAGTGAAATCTAGGGATTATTATTTTATTTATTTAAATTCCCGTATCGGATTAGATGCATAAAGTTTCAGAGACAAACATCAGATAAAAAAAAACAAAAACTATCTTCATTTCCTCACACCAGGGTTTTTTTGTGTGTCTGTGTCACTCGGATGATCTCACCTTGTCAACAGTTAATTTCCCCTTTAATTTCCTTTGAGGTTTTGTGAAACTGTATGTCAACATTTTGCATCTGTTTGACGGAACAACTGATGTTTACACTGAATAAAATATTAAAGCCTGAGATGCCACATTTTCATGGCTCCCTCCGATACATCAAATGACAACGAGTGGATCAATTTCTATTGATTTTCCTGTCATTCAGGCTTTTCTATACAAACTCTGGAGCCTTGACAACGATTCAAAACAAAGCCGTGCAGGTTTGAACAACGTCTGCAGTATTCAGATGCCACCGGTGTGGCACATTCTCTGAGTCTACATTGTTTTATAGCAGTGACGTAATCAAAGTAATATTGTGAAGATATTTGTTATTCTCCCTCAAGATCAGCTTCCTCCTACACTTCAGTTTCACTCAGTGTTTTTTCTCTGGTTTACAGCCACTCCAGAAGTCTAAAATTTCCAGACAAAACTTTTAAACAAATGGAATTTCTTTTAACCAAAAATCCAGTGTGTGTGTGTGTGTGTGTGTGTGTGCATGCGTGGTGCGTGGGTGTTTCCAGTCAGTCACCCAGTAGGGAGGGGGAAGTGCAAGCCAGCTTACTGATCTGAGACAGAAGAAGTGAGTAATATCAAGATAGGGACAAAAAAGGGTGAGACTGAAAGAGTGAGACTGTGAGGATGGATAGATATAACAGGTAAGAGGTCCAGCACAGCTCTTCCACAATCTGGAACAACCACAGTATATAACAGGTTATAATAGAACAGAAAGAAGTATGGATCAGCCCTCAGGTGCAGAAGAACTGAAAGTAAACTTGAGACAAAATGGACTGACATCTGAGAAACCAGAGGCTGACACACACACAGAGTTACCACAATCTGTCCATTATGACTGTCCAACACAAACAGGGCAACCCAGAAAAAACAAAACTGTGTCAGTTCTGCTAACAACAAGAGGGAGAGCAACAGAGCAACACTTCCTGCTACAGCAGGATTTTTTTTTTGTTTTTTTTTAAACCTAAATACCAAAAGTTTGGGACATTCACAACCTAGAACCAGTAAAACAACATTGTACTGAGTTCTTTCACAATGTGACTCATCGTTTCCCCATTACATTCACTTGTCTCTGTGCTAATATTCATGCACAGACAGGAGAGAGGTATTAATCTACTCCGGAAGTGAATCATCACATTTTCTAAAATGTCAAAATAGTCCTTTAAACAGCTTTATACCTCTTTATATAGGCCTACAGTATATTCCTTTACTTTTCAGTTATTTATATGTATATATGTGTGATATGAAAACCATATGTTCTCATATAAATGCAATAAAACACATTTTCTTGAATTCTGAATTATTATATCCATATTGTAAACCGTGTGCAACCCGCTTTTGAAGACTTTGCTTATGTAACATGGTCATGGCGACAAAGCAAGTTTAAATTTGAATTTGAGAGAGGGGGAGAGGAGGCGGGGCTCCCCCACTTCAACAGGAAGTCTGCGGGGCTCTCCCCTCGTCTTCAAACTACAGTCTCTGAGGGATGCAGCCAAATCATCGCAACCGAGACTCCTTTTCATTTTTTTCCTCTTGATAACTGATCACAGATATCCACATCTCTTTTCTGTCCATATCCTTCTGCATTTCCCTCAGACTCACGTCATAATCACTTTCAGACCAGAAACCGGATGATGGGCTGAGAGCTTCCTCCTTCAGTGAAACGGGGAAATACATAAACGGAATTCTTCTTAAATTTGTCACCATGTGAATTTTTAACCACTAGAGGGGGTTAATCAGATATATTACAAGCACCTGCAGACAAAAGGTCTTTGTCTCATGGCGAGTACATACCTCTCCTACTTCTCCATTGTGTGTGTTTGTGGGTGTGTGAGTGTGTGTGGTACGTGCGCGGCGTGATCACAGGCAGAAGTGGGCTACATTAGCTTGTGTTGACAGCAAACACAAGCCCCGTCCTTCACTTCGTGTCCCTGGTTTTTCATCCTGCTTGGCTCCAAACACAGAGGGAATATCAAACAAAACCACATGAGACACATTCCACTGTGTCTGACTGTACGTAGACTCATTCAACCACGAGACTGGTCCCAACACGGAGCACTGTCAACCCTGTGGTAAAATCCCACATAAGGTATTTGCCCTTATCCTGTCGTCTGGCGATGAACTACACGGCAGAAAGTCATAATCAGGCTGCATTGTTGCAGTTTTCATCTTTGTAGGGAAACACTAAGTTTACTCATCTGCAATGAAATGCCATAAAAAAAAATATCAGGATTTACAGGGAGGAGTGGTGCTGGTGTGTCATCCATTCATTCTGGATATCAGGTTGTAAACTGAAATGTGGCAAAGGGTCATAGCAAAGGTTAACTGCTGTGAAGGTGCATCAGAGCTAGGTGTGGCTACAGCGGGAGGAGGACTAGCCTGATAGGTCAAAGGTATATTGTAGGGTAGTTAAGTGGCATTTGTACTTTTACCATTTAGATGGATCCAGCTGCAGTGGTGGAAGAAAGACTCAAGGGGCTGGTTGCCCAGAGGAAAATTTTACTGCTCAAGGTTTTTGCTGTTCTACAGCTCAAGAGGCAAAACTGAGATTCTCATTTCAGTCTCACTTTAGTTTCTATTTTGTCTGAAATGTTGTTTCACATATTTTCCTCCTAAAATTCACTAGGAGAAATAGGTGAGACACAACAACTTGAGGAGAAACCCTGCTGAACTCGATTCTGTGTTTTTAATGGCCCCTTTTATTCTCCTTTGTAAATGAAACTGAGCGATACTAGAGCTGCTACGGAGCAACATGTCAGGCTACATGGGAAAGTGGTCTCAGACTTTTGGACACCACTGTATATAAACTAACACTATACTGAGAGGTGTTCCTAATATTTTGTCCATCCCATTTATTGGAATTAGATTTGACAAAATATTAAGAACACTTTTCAGTGTATGCCAGTACACTTAAACATTACCACAATTACAGCTGCCACAATGACCATTAAAATAAACCAACACTACAAATCAAGGATCAATTTATAGTTATAAAATTAACAATTTTGACAATGGTGATCTCTTGAGAAATAAGTGCCTGCATATTGTCTTAAAGGTTCACTGTGTAACTGGTGCTAGATGTCCCGAACTGTCCGTCTCATCTTGTTACACCACTTTGTTCCTCAAGGGGCGATAGTGAGTCACTGCAGCGCGATAAACTTATTATATAACTTACTAAGAGAACTTGAGGCGATAACTCTCCAGGGCTCCTCACCCTGTGACAGTGAGTCATGTGACGACCTTAGTTTTCTCAACCGATGTCCATCCGTCCACTGCACCACAGCACATGATGTGAGCTGCAAGAATAGAAGAAAGCACACATTACAGATTTATTCTTACATACAGTAACAGCTAACAGTAACAATAACTGCTAAGCTGAAGTAACTAGCAGATAATTAGCATGTGTACAAGGAACCAAACAGTCCAGACATCCCACACTGTTTCCACTGATCAAGTGCTGCAGTGACGCATGGAAAGCTGATATTATGAACAAGCTTAACACAGGAAATGCAACTGCTTTAACAGAAAGACTGAAAGTGTGATTCAAACGAAGCTATTTCAAGATGACTCAAGCTGCTGTTAACACTCCTTACCTTGTACTGTGAGAAAAGACAACATTGAACCAAGATGGTGTCCGGCACCTCAAAACTACAGTGTCCCACAGTGGTCAAAAAACAACACCAAAACCAGGATTCACCTGGGAATAAACATCACAACTGCGACACCCAGTGGCTTATTTAGGCTGCTGCCATACACATGCATGACTGTATGACTGTATGCATTCAGATACATTATATTCCTGATAGTATGCATGTATGTGCAAGTGCTTAGTGCCAGTGTATTTGTATGTGTAAGTGAAGTATTCAGTCTCAGCTTCTCATAGAATCTAATAAAGCTGAGTGACACACATTAGTATTGTGCCACTCTGTGGGTAATAGCAAACTGAGAAATACAATTATTGAGCACAGAATAGATTTTATTTTGCTCAGGTTACGGTTTTATTTGCTCAAAAATATTCCTGTTTCCTGTTCACCTGAATTCTGAAACCGTCACATATGACACGTTCCTGCGTTTGTTTGTTCCCCTGTTTACTTTTCTGATGCTGTTATTCAAATTATTCTGGCAAAGACTCAGGCCCAGAGATCCAGCTGAAGTGCGGTCCGCCTAGTTTTCGGAGTGCAACAACCCACCACCAGGCCTGAAGCACGCCACAGGTGCCGGACAGCCATCACTGTTCTGGCGTTGGGCCTGAACGGTGTTTGTTAATTTCCTGCTATTTTCCCCATGCCAGCCCTTCACTTAGATGCAGGATGGGATCAGATTACATAACATGCTGTTTTATTAAAAAACACATTTACACAACACACAAGTACTCACATTCTCATGGACACAGAGTAAACCAGCATGAAGTCCACAAGCAGCAGCAAAAATCATTAAGCTGCAGCTGTAAGTGAAGGTCAACTGCAAGTATAAGTCCAACAGCAGCTGTGCACGAAGTTCAAGTTATTAATAAATAATAATCACAACTTTCATAATCATACAGTTCATTAATTTAAAATCAATTTTGACTAAATGAAAGGCTTAAATGTCACATGTGTTACTCCTGGGCCCAAAGATAGTTAAGTCTGAATTATCTGTCCTAAAGCTAGAAATCTGAGAGAATCCATAGATTAACAGAAGGGACGCTGACTTGAAGAGTCAACACTCGTGTATTCGATTAAAATATCGATTAAATGTCAGAAGTGACAAATGAAAGTGTGGAATGCAGGAATTGCATTACTCTTTTTAATTGAATCCCCCACATTAAGATATTGAGCACAAATCATGAACTGACTCTGGAAGGATAGACTTGTTTTCATCAGTCAGGCTATACTGAAGTTATACAGCTGAATTTACTTTGAGCCACTAAATTCCCTCACTAACCCCATAATCTACATTAGCTGTGTAGTGCATCTCCCAACAGGTCTCATCCAGATTTTAAATTCACACTCATTTTGGTGTGAGCAATCAGAAAAACATTTTAAGGCTTCGCAGCATCAGAGCCTCATTCACTGTCATGGAGCCAACTGGGATGACTTTGCACAGTTTAAGGTTCACTCTTTGGTTTCTAACTTTAGAGGAGAGTGCAGCACGTTCACACATATTGACTGTTGTGGGACATAGGAATAAGGGTTGGATTCTCCTTTCATTATACAATCACATTATGGTATAGTTTTCCATCCTCTAAGCATCTGGAAAGATAACAAGCTAAAAATTATAAATGTTAAAGTCATTATAGAAGCCTATTGGGAATTTTATTAGATGATCATGTAAACTTGAAAATGAAAATGTAATTCCATGATAGCAATGTACCTGTGAAGCAGTCAGCAGGTTCCATTTGAAAGTATTTAATCTTTTGCTTGCAGCGAGTCAGGCGTTGATGAAAGAAAACGTGCACACGGTTTAAATTCTATTATATTATCTTGAATAAAGTAACAAACGATTCTAAATGAAACATCAGTGTCACAGTTCAACCATGAGCCACTTCCGCCCCTTGATTTCCCCTTCCTGTGTTCCCTTGTGTCTCCACCCCCTGTGTGTGTAGGTGCTGTGGGTGCGGTTTCCTCTCTCATGCCCTGGATCAGGTCCCCCGCCTCCGCACCACAAGACCTCCATCCTCCATTCCTTCCCCCATATTCTCCATCACCTGGCCTCTGTTGCTACCCCCCCACCCCCCTCCACCCCCCTTCCTTTGGCTCCCTGTGCTCCAGCCCTCTAACAAGCCTTTTCTCTGCCTCACTCAGTTACAATTTAATCCTGTTTCAAATCTGCTTTCGGTTCCTACTCCAGAATTCTCACTCTAATCATTAGAGAACAAACCAAAGAGATTAGATGTACTACTTCAAATCAAAATAAGAATGACTTGAGGAAATATAATGAAATGAACTCACTCAACGCACTCAGGAGCAAAGGTGAAATGACAGAGGGAAGCAGCTGAACTGAAGGGAGAGTGAGCTCAGGACACAGAACAAAAGAACCATTCAGGCACCTGTGTGAGCTGCCCAGTTAACACACCTGTTCTCCTGCTGCTCTTCAGTCCAGCGGTCATGTGACCCTCACTTCCAACAGTATGCGTCATCATTGTTATACAATTTCATGCTCATGGATTTTGGAACGTACATAGACACGTAAGCATGACTTTTATTGTTGCAGCTTGCCATGGTGGAGCTGATTACTTGCTCTCTGGCCCTCAGCTGCTTCATGAAGACTCATTGTGACACTCTGATCTACGACGTCTTTCTGGACGTCCTGCCCAAACATTTACGCATTTATTATTTCCTATATATCTAATAACCACAGCGCACGCCCCCGGAACTTCTTTATAAAGTCCGTCCTGAGCTGTTAGGAAAAGAGCCGACTCCCTCTTTAGTACAAGGACATGAAACTTCAGGAACATGTGTCTTTGCATACATTTTTAAAACTGTTATGATCTAGAGGAAAAGCTGGTCTTGCTGGTCAGTGTTCCTAAACTTTTTTTTGGTTGTAATTATGTGCCTTAAGATTTTTCAATATATTTATTGCAGATCTCTTTTCCCTAATCCTTGTGACGATATATCAACAAGTCCTCCAGCCCCAACAACCACAGAGGTTTGTTACAATCCCCAGGGGCGTCTCCTCAAATAGCTCAGCAGGCATACCGGACCTTGATTGTCATGGTTACAATAATAAACACGCAGACTGCACCTACAGTGGCGTAATGGAACTTCGTCGCCATGGTTACAATAATAGACATGTAGCTAAGTTTATGGAACAGCCATGGTTTGGTTGAGGAAAAAGTTTGGGTTAGAATAAGTACTTCCTTCGGATTAGAGCACCTTCATTGTCATGGTTACATTGATGACAACATGGCTAAGGTTTTAGAACGGTCATGGATGAAAGAAGCAACATAAACTACTGGTTTCACACAGGAATCAAACACCGGCCTCCTGTGTGAAAGTCCTGCGTGTCACTGACCCATCACTCGCTCGTGGCTGCACTTGACAAAACAATATTAACTCCAGGTCGACTTATTCACTTGTACACTCGCTTTGCTGTATATTAAATAAAAAGAGAATCTGGTTTAATTACAGCAGTGCATCACGTTATAAAGTGATAATTTGTTCTTCAGTGTAAAATCTTGATCTGCAAAGACAATATCAATAGCTGTCGAATGAAAAGCAGGGCACGGTTGCAACAAGTCTTATTCCTCCAATCAGAAACATGCTAAAGTGATGACACTCTCTGTTGCAACTGTGGCCAGATGTCATTTAAATTCTTCCTTTCAAATACATTTTTTGAATGATATGTCATTTGTAATTATCTTTAAATTGTATGTGTAATTAGCAGATAGATGTAAGTTTAATATGTAAAAGTTTGGTTGGTCTAGTCCGAATAGTCTCTGAGTAACTGACAGAAATGAAAAAGTGTTGCAACTGTCCTCAGTTTATCCTGTGTATCCCTTTGAAATGTAGAGCAGTCAGTTAGGTTGCATAAAATGAAAATACTCATGTACCTTAGTCACAATGAACTAGTTGTTAGAAACACTGTTTGAAGGTAGAGCTGCTCAGAGAAAGAAGTAAAACATCATTGTTCCAGTGACCTCATGTGGGTTAAAGTTAACAGTCATTTGTAAGATGTACTCATACATGATCTGTTAACTGTTGCAGCTGTGGCCACATCTGCCACCCCTAGCGGTGATGTCACTTTCAGGTGTGGCAGTCTTGACCAATGTGTTTGAACTGACGTACAAAAGAACAAAAGTTGTCCTGCCGCACTAATCCCTCCCTCATTCGGTGTTTTATGACGGTGGTGGAGAGAGGTGTCTGATACATCACTTCAAAATATCTTGCAGTTGTCCATTAGAGTAGAGACGTGGTGACTGGACGCCACAGCAAATGACTCAGACTCACAACAGGTGGAAACTGCGGCGCTCCACCATGGAAAAACAACTCCTGCTGAAAGATATAAAGATTTTAAAGAGTTAGTTTTAAATGCACCGGTGAAACCATGGCAACAAACGTGACCATATGTATTTTTACTGGATCTATTATTCTTATCTATTTACTTCTTTTTCATCAGATTATAATAGAATATAATAGTTGAATTTTCCAAGGCACTATACTCATGCAGCGAGCTGTTTGGGCAGTTACTGATTATACACATGGACAGTTGGCACCACTGAAATCACATGAATTCAAGCTCAAAGTCACAACTACAAACTTTTACCACCAGGAGATGAGGCCATGAAAGGTCTTAAAAGACGGGAGGAAAAATTAAAAAGTTAAACATTATTTGAAAAATATAAAACTATAAAAAAAAATAATAAAAAGCATGCTTTAGTTTCGCCAACCACAGCATTTTGTCTCTGAGATGTTCTGGAGAAGAAAACAATGATTGTAAACCCACAGGAGGACGGGCAGCAGGAGCTTCCAGACATTGGGTGATGAAGAAAAAATTCTTGTATTACTCAAACTCCTGAAAGTTCACATTAGAGATCCATCTGGTGAAGGTGTGAGCCTCAAATGTAAAAAGTGATAAGTGTCATGGAAGAACACACTCAACTGGATGAGTAGTATTTATCTACCTATCTATCTATCTATCTATCTATCTATCTATCTATCTATCTATCTATCTATCTATCAGTATCTATCAGACATGTTAAGGCAAATAATTCTCTTAACGATGTTCTTCTGCGTCACTGAGGAGTGTGTGTTGTGTAAAAGTTCCTCTGGTAAATGATGACACATGATGGAGCAACCAGCAATAATGTTTATTTTGTTAACAAGATGTTTCAGCTTCCTGTCCTCCTGCTTTTTATAAACTTCAGAGAAATTGTATGTACTCATTATAGACGACTGAAACACAGTGTAATCCAGCCATGTTATGTTTTATATGTAAACTGTAACGTTTAGAGTTCAAGATGAGAAAACAAAAGGACTGATTGTGGCTCATTCAGGTCTTCATTTTCACACCCACCGACTGGCACATTCCTACACACACACAAAGCATGCACTGGGACAAAGATGACTCACATTATAAATGGAGAAGACAAAGGCCCAGTCACACCAGAAAGTGTCACAGGGAAATGGCCCCATGAATCTTCTCTTGGGCCCCTGTTAACCACTGCTACACATCACAGTTTCATTATCAGTCAGTTTTATTTCAGTCAGAAAGGAACTAGCACTCTAGAGCTGAAATGACTCAATGGTTGATTAATTGATTTAATTAATTAATCACATTTTTGCTGGTATCACTGGTAGCAACTTCTTAACAGTGAATATTTGCTAATTCCTCAGTTTTCTATGTGGCTTTTGACTGTTGGTCAAACAAAAAGCAATTTGAACATGATCCTTTTTCACTATTTTATTTACTGAACAATCATAATTAAAGGTTTTCTGTGTGTTAATCATGTGATACTCAGACAGAGGAAGATAAAAAAAACTAGACCGGGCAACGACTAAAGAGCTAAAATAGCTTCCTCCATTTTGGGCTGTCCATGAAAGGTCAGCACTGTCAACATGGCTTGCTATTGGTCAGCAACGCTAATTTCCGTGTCAGAGTTCCCCATTTGCACAGATTGGTGGAACCAAGCTGGAGACAAGTGGGAACTGTTTTAAAACATACACACTCCAGTACTGAGAAATCATGTGACATGACTTTAAATGGACAACCAGATAAAAGCAGAGATGTGTTTACCAACCCAGCTGTTTTTTTGTGGTTTTATGCCGAACAAAAGGTGTAATAAATTGTAACCGTTGGCTGGCAACAGTATTAAAAATATAGTTATATAACCATTCAGGAAAGACAGGTGAGAAACGGAGGGTTTCCTGTAAGTCACGGAAGGGAGGTCTGGTCGAAACTGTGAACATGACTAAAAACAAAAGCCACAAAAAATCCCAACACACACACACACACACACACACACACAAACACAAACACACACAAACACACACACACACACACACACACACACACACACACTATCCCACACACACACACACACACACACACACACACACACACACACACACACACACACACACACACACACACACACACAAGAGAGACACACAAAAAAAAACCCTCTGCAACTGACTCTACAACAACTATCAAGACCACAATACGGGAAAAGAATGCACAAAACGCTAAAACAAACACTCAAAACCACAAAAATACTACATAGACATTTAAGTTTGTTCCAAGTGGCTGTGGGGCCTGATAAAGTTGAATGAGTGAAAAGCTGAATGGAGCCAGACGGGGGAGGCATGCGTGGCGTTCACGGTCACATGGCAGATCGCGTTTCATTTGTCTGTCAACCCCTCGGCCTGCTTTGTCTGACCGAGGGGAGCCGATTTCCCCTCATCTTTGATGTCTTCTCCTCCCACGCTTTCACGCCTGCTCTCTCCCCTCGCCCCCCCACGCACCCCCCCGCCCTTCTCCTCCCCATCCCCCATTTACCAACCCACTATGCCTCTCACACAGCTAGACACACACACACACACACACACACACACACACTTGGTCTTGCCTTCTGCTTACGGGAAACCTGACACAAGGCTGCATCTGGGGGTGAAGTCATGGCCATGAGCCAGAACACCTTGTGCACACTATGTGCTGCATATGGAAAACGTGGAGGACAAAGGTAAACATCAGGCCTAAAACCAACACTACCATCAGCTTTATGTCCGTTTAAAGGAACAAACAGGTGAGGAGTAAACGATGCAAGTAACAAAACAGTAGAAGAAGAGGTGTGTCGGATGTCATCATATAAAGGCCCTCATTGCATTTTGACCGTGGGTTATTGCTGCATTCACTTTTGGTACCAGAGTTTAAAGATATTTCGCCCTCAGAGAACTGAGCAAAGACTAAACAATCCAGAGTCTTGAATTCCAAACCCGTCTTTGTCCAAGTTTGGCAATGCTGAACTGAAGGTAATCTCGTTTCCTCCTCCAAAAGCATCGACACAGTTTACCTTATAAGGGAAAAGTTCAAAACAAACAAACAAAAAAAAAAAATAGATAAGTTGGAGGAGAGTTCCTGGTTTTAGAATATACTCAAACTATATGTAGTTAACAAACTTAACAGTCTACTAGTAATTAGTTCCTGTCTACCCACAAACATTTGGTGTGTCTTTCAGCAGTGTTGCTGTTACCTCTGCTCTCAGATAACCACTGTCCACGCTCAGCATGATTAAAACATCAGGGCCTTTGTGTGAGTGCATGCAAAGTACCTTGGGTAAATTGAATGAGGAAGGTTCCCCCTGGTTTTTTTGTTGTTAACCTTTTACCACCCACTGTTTTTCCCTTGGGATACCAGCACTATGTGGAGCTGTGATGGAGTCCTGGCACTATAAACAGTTCATATGAACTGATGTAATTTCTCTGTCTTTAGAGAGAGTCTATAACTGAAACTCTAAAAAGAATGGTGTCTCCCAATCTTTAAAGTGGTTTAATAAATCTTTTGTCTGAAAACTTTTCTTGTCTGAATTCATTGCAAGGGTCTAAAGATCAATGTTAAATTGTTTTAATTTATCAACAGATCAGCAGATCAACCCTGAAAGCTTAAGTTAGATTCCTGAACCTTTTAGGTCAGGGCTCATTTTTGGTGCATGAAAACAGGTTATTAGTGTGTGGTAGGAACCATCAGTCATCAATATAAAGTCTATTATTGTTGTATTTAATCTTAAAGTTGAAGTAGATATAGTTTAGAGCCACCACCAGGGCAACTGCCATGAAATTTGGTTTAGATGTTAAGTTGTTTTTTTTATTTTAAATTTTTTTGTCCATTACATTGGTTTGTTGCAGAGCCTCAACTCTACTTTATGTTTTGTGCTTATTAGCAAATATTAGCATGCTAACATGCTAAACTGTGATGGTGACCATGCTAAACATTATACCTGCTAAAACACTAGCTTGTTAGCATAGCCTCTCTGGGCACATTAGCATGCTGATGTTAGCATTTAGCTCAAAGCACCACTGTAACTGAGTGCAGCCTCACAGAGCAGCTAGCATAGGTGTGGACTCTTAGTTTTAACAATTTAATGTTGGATATATTTTAAGAGTTGTTATTGTATGTTATCCATTAGCATCTTACACAGATCAAAACATTTAATCAAATCAACCTGTAAATCAAATCTATGGATAAACACTGCGCTTAATTAAATCCTACCAACATTTACAGACTGAATCCTGTGTGTTTTACAGCTACAGACTCGTCAACATTTTTCCAAAATAAATTCATAGAGCTCTGGAAATAAAACTTGATCTGTGCAGCTGAATGTGTACAGAAGTATATTTAACACACACAGTCTGCGAAGCCATCGCCATGTGCAAATAGATGAGTTTATCCCCGACAAAAATACTACAGGCCCCAAACCGAAACTCTAAACAAGCCATCAGTCTTCAGTTGCCTCCACGCTGCACTTTTGCAAGCCATAATATTTACATTCAGCGTGTGACCTAAATTTCCATATAGCCCATCTATGAGGGGGATAATCCATCTTAACGATCGCTGGGCATCGCCATCTAATTTATACCGCAAAACAACATGTGGTATGTAAAGCATCCCTTTGATTGCATTGTTATGGGCGCTTCTGCTGTCAGAGGTGGCAGGGGCCCCCACTCCGCCAGGGTCCGCCAGCCAGACTGCCGGGGTCAGGGGGGGGGGCTCTTCCCGCACACAGCCGTTTCGTTTTGAGGCAGCGTCCTTCCTGCAGCCGTGCTGATGTCAGGGCTGAGGAATGTAGAAAACACTGGGGGGCCTTGTTCTCCACCACTGAATAGTCCTTGGGCAGCAATCCAAACCACATGCCACACACACACAGCCTGAGATGGGGGGCAGGGAGGGAGGAGAGTTGGGGGGGGGGGGGTTAAGGAAAACAGACAGAGAGATCGGACTACTGGCAGCCTGTGAGTGTTTTGACGTAAGCCGGACGTGGTTTAATGGACGATTTGAGCTGATAAAATCGGAATTATGCAAGAGATGACCACATAACATCAGAGTTTGGACATGCAGTAGTTTGTGAGAGTATCACGTTTAACTGAATGAAACTTTGAGTTGCACTTTCAAAAATTCATCTCACAGAGGCAGAGGGAAAAATGAGGCCTTCAGCTTACATGAAATAATACACAGACACATGAATGGTGGAAATTACACCCAAATTAAAAAAAAGAAAAGAAAAATATGGATGCACTTGATGTTTTAATTTTTCATCCAGTCATAAAGATGGAAGGTGCTAACTAAAGTGTATAGGCTCAAATGCTGTCCAAGTTCAAGCTCTTTTAAACAGGTAGGATCAGATGCAAGCAATTAAAATAAAATAAATAAATCAAGAGCTAGGACATATAGAGCAGATTTCAAAGGGAATAGATAATATACAGTATATAGATAGATAGATAGATAGATAGATAGATAGATAGATAGATAGATAGATAGATAGATAGATAGATAGATAGATAGATATCTTATTTTTTTCCTTCTTTTTGTCATGTGATACTGATCCTCTGTGTACATTCATGCATGGCTACACCTTCTCCTCCTTCACACATCACATGAAAACACAACGATTTAAAAACTTTTTAGATTAAGTCCAAGCAAATCTTCTATCAGGGCATTACTAATGTTGCTGGTTTTATCACACCAGTTTGGCAATTATCAATACATAAAATTGGGTCTTAACTGCTTGCAACTTCTCCAATGTGCAGGTCCCATTTCGTGTGGAGTACCACATGGTTCTGTACTTGGTCCCAATCTTTTCTCCATTCATATACTTCCATTAGGCCACGTTTTACAAACACACAATATCTATTTTAACTGGTATGCTGACGACACCCCAATTTACCTGTACATTAAAGCCAACTAACATAAAACTTTATATGACTTTAGTCATCTTCAGCTGGATTTACAGTGGAACCCTGGATTAGAAGGACGTTTAGCAACAGCTGCAAATGTTTTTCCTCCAAATCTGGCTTTGTTGAGCTGCAGTGGTTGCACATCTCATCTTGTTGCATTGACGTAGAAGTGTACAGTTCGTTGTCAGTGCACCGTGAGGCCAGAGCTAGATTTCTTCAGAGGTGGAAATGGTCAAACGTGGTGAAACTAACTACTGTGAAACATCAGTTATTTCGGTTCTGCAATAACACTTGGCTTGTGTAGTTAATCTAAACAAGGTCATCTTGTCAACTTTATATGCAAAAAGTCCTAAAAGTCCTAAAAACCAGATTCTGACAATTTGATGGATTGACAATTCTCGTTATTTCTTGCTCCCTTACTCAGTGGGTTTGAACGGGAAAGTTGTCTCTTTTGGACAATGAGGACTTTTGGACCACACACACACACACACACACACACACACACACACACACACACACACACACACACACACACACATACAGTCATTATGTACTTTCAGGAAATGAGAAGAACGATATTCACATATTTTTGTTGACAGTATTTTGGAAATTTCAGTTTTGTCTCGTAGGATTCCTGCGTACTTTGTTACAGCAGTTTTCAAAACAAAATTACCTGTAACAGAGACAGAAAAAAACCCCCCAAAAAAATCCACTACCAAGGTGACAGATGGATTAATATTAAATCTAAAAGCCGCATAATGACGATCACATTATCTGTCTGGAGAATAAATGACTAGGATACAGTGAATGAAGGGACGGGGACTTTTTACAGTGGGTAAAAACATGGTGCATGCCAGAGTAAATAACAGATCGATTCAGAATGAAAGAGAAAGCGTGGATGAAAGCGAAAGGAGGGGACTGTTGAAAGAACAACAAAGGGCATACTAATTGACGAGCCTTTGGCAAAATCCAGTGATAACAAGCTTGTCGGGAAAATTTTCTTGAACCATGTTCAAGACATGCAAATGTCAGAAACCGCTCAGGAAAGCCCTGCAGGTTGGAGTAAAGCAAATTTGTTATTGATTCATATTATGAAGACAAAAAGAAATAAAGAAAGATGAGAGTAAGTGTGGATAAACAAAATATGCAGATAAGGCAGAGAGATAGATCAAGTACGTCAAAACAGATGTTACAGAACTCGCTGCACCTTCATCAAAGATCCTGAGGAGGAGACAGATGACGACATCACGAAGACAGAAAACCAAAACAAACCAAACGTACACATTACATGCAGTCAGTGGTATGACTTAAGCCAGTAAAGAGTCATATCATATGCAGAGACGCCTAACAACGGATTTTCAAAATAAAAGCATGCCCTCTTTCTCCATCAAACAGAGCACTAATGTCTGCAGGGGTGTCATCTTTTCGTCATCTAATCAAACACACATTGTCTGGGACACAATGTTCCCATGAATAAAACACTGATGAGACACAGTGTCCTCGCCCAGTTTGACACGCCTGATGAATGACCGCTGCATTCCTGAAAAAGAATAAATAATCAGACGTATGTGGGCTTCTCAACCAGGGATAGGTGTATAAAATATACAATTATTTTGTGTCTTTTCATGCCAGTTTCTTAAATCAGCATTTACAAAGACAAACAGAAGAGGTGCGTATGAAAATGTAGGTTATATTCTGATATACCAACAAACAGCTAAAGATGTAGAAAATGTTGGGATTACATTAACAGCTCAATAAAAGATGATAAAATCAGACATTAAAATATCTAATATATGATTAGATACAGTTTTTTTTTAAAAAAACAGCCTGATTCACTCTGCAGTGGAGGTAAATAAAGGTCATACACAGTTTGAGAGTTTGCATTATATAAATAGGGACTCATGTAGTTAAATTTATAGATATTACACACCACACATTGACTGGATGTGACTGAGCTGAGCTGTGTAAAAACCAATAAACCATACAGTAGGCTTATGTGTAGGCAGTATGTTCTATAGGAAGATGCCCTGCAGCGCTCCCTCAGATCTTCTTGCCCTCGTTCTTGCTGTGGTGTGTCATCAGTCAAGCTTGGAGTTGAGCCAGCGTCTGACCTCCTTCCATCTCATGATCCTCCCGTGTTATTGTAAGGCCCAGTCACGTCTGATGGGATTACATTCAACTCTTATGTAAGGCTCAGCAAGTCCAGACATGCACTTCTAACCAGATTTTTCAGCCCTGTGCAGGAATCTGCCTCGCTACAGCAGTTCAGTACAAGATGTTCCCAACTACTGATGCAGCATTTATGTGGAATGTCAGGCAGCATCAAAACAACTTCCAGCTCAAGCACATCTTCTCCCACCACTGACACAAAGAGGGCTACAGTGTGAGGTTAACACTTGCAGGTCCAGGTCAGTGAGATCATGTTTCATGCTCTAAATGCTGCATTTTTTCCCTTCAACCTGTTCCTGCGCGAACTGGTTTTAGTAAACAAACAATTATTTGAATGCCAGAAACATGGAGCTAGAGATGACAATGTTTGTGCACCACTTTGCTTGTGCATCTCTTGAATTATCAAGAAATCTTCACCAGCTGGTTGACATGTTTCACTTTCATTACTGTCTAATTTGAAATACACATTCATGGTGATCCCTTCACTTCACATATAGAACCATCATCAACTCAAAAATTCAGCCTCAGCTGTATCATACATAAATGTAATATACGACATGCATGTCCATATATCAAGAGTGATGTTGCTCTATATGTCATCTACAGTATAAGGGAATGTATTATTATCACACATCATATACATCATTTAGATATATAAACATACATTTATAACATATATGAAATACCCATAGTATAATTTGTATATACATATATTAAAATATCTATGATGAATTTTTATGCGGTATAGCATTTCAACTATATATTTAATTTATATGTGAAAAGTTAAACATGTCTATCTCTACATTGTGGGAAAGTGGTCTCAGACTCTTGGACCCAGCTGTAAATAATATCAACATCATTTACATAACATACAGTAAGTCGACAACAAAAGCATGGACACATTAACATATATATTTGTATAAGCAAGACATATTTGTAAATATATGTAATTGTTCCAATTTCTAGGTTTTATCTATAATTTTTACATATATATGTTTTTAATTTATATTAACATGTACACATATTTCATATATGGAATTCATCTAAGATCAGCCAGTTAGCATTTAGCACAAAGTACCACTGTGGTTAAAGTATAGCCGCACAAAGACGCTTTTTTTGTTTGTTTGTTTGTTTGTTTGTTTGTTGTCTTGTTTGTTTGTTTTTTTACCTCCTCTGCTGCCTTATTTTTTTCTTACCACGCTTAAAATGTTATTTTATCACTCTACCCTTTATACACTAGCAGTAAGTATCTAAAAGTTCATGTTGCCATGTCTCAATTTGCTGGTGGCACCATCTGCCTCCTATAAAGGACCTCCTCACGGACAATAGAGCTTCATGGATCGTGTAACACTGTTCATTTTGATAACAAAGTAGGCCAACGCTGTTTTAAAAGGCTTACACCCTCATAGACATTCTGGTTCCACTTGAATGATGCAATGCCCTTATTATACACAGCTTATAGTTGAGATGGCCTCTGTTAAAAAAAAAAAATGCGTGTAAACAGCACTTAAGGGAACGTCATGTCTGCAGGCTTTGTGATTGGTTGATGCAACAGGAGTGCTCTGCAACGGTTAAAACAGTCGTCTTTATTTCACTGAAATCCAACAGAAATCCCCTCCATAATCCATCAGACTCCCTAGAGACATTCAACAACTGTAGAGAGAGAGAGAGAGAGAAAGAAAAAAAACATGCCCGCCCACAAGCTTCTGGTTCTATTGAAAGCATTCGAGGCAATAGAAAAAGGTTTTTGGGCAACGTGTCTGATTCCAAAATCATAGCTTGAGGGTGTAGGGAGGGATTTAAAGGAGGGGAACGATTGTAAGAAGTGTACAACACGGTGGATGTTGTTAAAGTCAGGATAAAACCTTATTTACATTTGTATAGATACATCCATGAGAACAAAGAGCAGAGGAGTTTCATTCCAGAATGAGACGTCCACCTACGCAGAGGTGAAATTAAAGGCACAGTTCGTGAACCAAAAGTGTGAGAGGAACCTGCTCTCACTTCCACATTATTTAACCTGTACTTTAATAATAAGATAAACAGCTAAATCTAAGTTATTCATGTTTCACAAGTCCATATTTACATACTGTCAGTAGAGAAAAAACTAATTTACATTCAAGCAGAAAGGACCCAAATCTTTATGGACACAAAATTTACATTATGAGCCTTTATATCCGAGGTTTCCGATCAGTAAATAAATCTGCAGCATCACAGGATGATTCAAAGAAAATAAAAATTTCTGTCCCATAAAAATGAAATGAAATGCATTTTCACCATTTTCAACAGTGAACATCTGGTCGGAGTTTCGGAAAGAAAAAAATATTCAGGAATGAAACCTTTTAATTTGCATTTGAGGTGTGGAATAATAATAAAACCATAAAATACTTTTTAAAGTGCAGACAAACAAAACATTTCCATCCATCACAGTCATATTGTCGCAAAGAGGAATCACGATTTTCACCTTCTGAATCTGATGATTACCTCTCATACGGCTAAATCATTGTCATCACAACATGTGAATTGAATTGAATGTACAAAACATACTAACAGAATAATTTTACATGAACAAAAAAGTGCAAATACATCATGTGTTTATGAATATGTAGTGTCGGCTGAGCGGTGCACACAAACGCTGTTTCAGAAAACAGCCATAGTTAAAGAACTGTTGATTGAAATATTTATAGGTTGATTTAAACCACAAAAATATTTGCTTACTTATCTCTAGTGGTATCGAGCCATGCAGAGAGTTTCAGTTTTATGTGCTGAGGTTTTGAGATTTCTGTGTCTGAAACTTCTGCTGACACAAAAACACGACACAGGTGAGTGGGATTTCAAAGCGTTCAAAAGTGATGAAGTCGAAAACAACATGCTGTACATTACGATGGTGAGGTTACTGATGACTGTAAACTTTAAAGGGACTATTTCTTCAGTGGAAAGACGGTTGACGTCATGTGAATCTGTGATTAATCCAGAGACCAGGACTTTGTTTCTGGGAGGACAAGCTGCTGTTGAATGTTTTTAAAGGTCCCATATTTTACACTTTTCTTGTGTTTTATGTTGAAATGCCGATCCATAAGAAAACATATTTGTGATTTTAAGGACCATCTCTCGGTTAGCCAATCAGAAGAGAGGAGGCTCTGAGCACCCAGTTCTCTGAGTGATTGAATAAAAAATAAAGATTTCAGGTAAAACACTCAGAGAAACCAAATCCTGCAAGGTTGGATGGTGGGTCCAGGTGGGTGGGGTTTGGGGGGCAGTGACTGCTTTGTTGTGATATCACAAAGTTACAAAAGTCCAGACGGCTCGTTTTAAGGCTCAGTTTCTGAATTGCATTCCTCTGTGGACTGAGCGCTTTGATACTTTCACAGTATTAATATAGAACCTAGACCTGATCTATAATCAAACAATACATGTACCTTTATACTATATGGGACTTTTCGATGTCTTTCTTTATGCGCTGTCAGCTGCACAAACAAATTACACTCATCTCCACTGTGCTGGCTTCTCAATAACTAAGCAAATAAAACCAAATGGTTAGATACCACTAAGTGAGGAAAGTGACCCTTTAATCATGTGTTATCCATCTGAGGCGCTAAGTGCACAGTATGGAGTTAACTGAACGTAAAGAAAAGAAACATTAAAGAAGAGTAGAGTGCATGTTTGCTCAAAAAAACCTTCAGAAAAGCATAAAAACATAAAGTACTTGTGCAATCAGGTGCATGGTGCTGTGTGTTTTCAAATATAAACAGCTTCATTCTGTTAAATGGATCATACACAGTCACAGTGTTCAGTCAGAAGACGGTGGACGATACAGTAGATGATGGTGCTGTAGAGCGGGATTATAACTTTCCTCCAGGTAACATTCAGTCCAGTGGAGGGTGTTGAAGATTGCTGATCCTCACATCACATCATGGCGCTGCAAAAGTCAGAAGACAGAGGTTATCACATCATTTCTCTGCAAATCCTGTATCACCCAACAATCATCATCTATCACCCAGAACACCTGCAGAACTTTGGTTTCAATGCGTAAACGCTAAAAAAATAAAAATTAGATTAAACAAAGAAAGATAACTAAAGTTGTCCATTGACTGTGCCTTATCATTTTTATCTCTTTAGTGAAGTTGTAAAAAGCCAGTCGTGCATTTGAAGCCTCATTCCATCTCTATACTTTATATAGTTTGTTTTTGAAACAGTAAAAATAAATGATTCACCAATCACATGGCTGATAAGACGTTAGGAGTGTTTTTATTTAAAATGTTGGCAGCAGTTTGGTGCAGACACGCTGAAAAACTCCCACAGCACTGCTGCTCAGTTATCACACCGATCAGGCCTGTAAACATCCGGGTCTGCAGCACCAACCTTGACCACTAACTCTGCTTACGGTATCTGAAATGCACCGTCAGCCTTTCGGCTGGTGGCGTGGAAGTGCTGCTGCTGCTGCTGCTGCTGCTGCTGCTGCACACATGACAATACAGGGATCACTGTTTAATCTTTTTTCTCAGACGAGTGTACTTCAGCCAAATTGCACTTGGCGTGGTTATGTTTAACATGTTCTTCCAACGCCTGCAATGAGAAGGGTGTGTATGTGTGTGTGTGTGTGTGTGTGTGTGTGCAAAAAGGTGTGTGTGCATGCAGCAATCTGATTGGCATGAGGACTGATCCTTAGAAAAGCTGAACTACAACATATCAAAACAAGAAGAGACAAACAGATATCGCGTTTCCTAAAAAAACAGTTGCATTCATGTGTTCACATACAGCTTGAAGCAGAGACTTGATTTTACTTGAATCAGTGCCGCTGACACACCTGTACAGGTGAGTAGCTGTTTCATTCCTCATGAATGTAATGAACAGAATGCATTTAATCACAGTGACACTGGACATTAACCTGGATCCAGTTCAGTAACCTATAAGTTCGTAAGTGACTACCTGCACACTGTGCATGTTCAAATACCCAGACCACATGGTCCCTGCACCAACCCGGGCTCTACCTCCCCCTGTGGCTTTGTGCCTACTGTCTGCAACAATTAATGCGTGAATACTCACGCTCTTGTCTTCGCAGGAGTTGCCTTTTCTCTCTGACCCTGTAGTTGGAGCTGTGGACGAATCATTTCCACTTGATTTCACGTTTCCCTAATTGTGTTCTTGGCAGGAAACAAAGAGCTGCCACAGATCAACAAGATCATCACCAAGCAGGTGTACACGCTGGGTGTGTGTGCAGAACACAATGTTTAAAATTTCGAGAGGCACCTGCCAGGTGTTTGCACTAGCCACTATTATGAAGCAGCAGAGGTTTGCAGGTGCACACACCAGCTTAAGATCCATGCAATGGAGGCCTAATTCTTTTTCTCACTCCAGTAATAGTCTGCAAAGTCCATCTGTTTTCTGATCCGGTGCCCCCTGTTGTCTGGAGGACACGATGCCTTCCTGATTAGACGACCGTCTCAACAGAGGGGCGTGTTAATGACACGCCATGACAACGACTTGTTTTTCCCATGCAGCGTAGACGAGTGACACAGCATCTGGGATCTGGTCTCATGACTTCCCAACAAAAAGATTATTGTTTTACAAGCACAGGAGGAGCAGGAGAGCAGCTCCTTCACAAACAACTGTAAACACAGCAGAGCGGTTAAGGTCAGCTCCTGGCTCCTCCTCTACCATCTCTGATCGTGAAAGATGGCGAGCTATGGTGGGTCCACGGGTTCCAGCATGTGTTCGTCCATGTTTTCGCTATTTATGACTTTGAGATGAAGACCTCACTTCTGTCTGTCTCTAACATGCAACAGATTCTGCCCAGGTGTCCTTGAGCAACACACATTATGCAGGACCTTGTCATTCTCTGGGGCGACCTGGTGACCGACAGCAGACATGTATTCGCTGTGTGGGCTGAAGGAGCCGCTGTCAGCAAAACCCCTTCTCCTTCTTCTTCTTCTTCTTCTAAATATAGGCTAAAGGCAGATGAGATGATGACAGCCAATAAATCACACAAGTGGTCTTTAACTTGTTGTGCAATCCCAGTTAGTGATGATGTGAGCCTTTTATTCAGAGTGCATGTTGTCATCCAGCTTTTCAGAGCCTTGATCCTCTCTCAGCTGTCGGGCTCTGCTGCAGAGACAGCTGCAGTGACACAAAGGTGGTGGTGGGGGGTGTTTTAAAATAACTGCTTCTTACAAGCTCTTATATTAATCACAGTGAGTCAGAACTGGAGTAATTATGAGTTGTGTCTGCAGGTCCTTACAAGGACTTAAAATCTGACACTGGGGAGTTTTAGAGAGGTTACTAACACAACAGTATGTTTTCAAAACGTTTACGTGACGTAACTGAACTATATTCTTATGGTTTTAAGAAAAAAAAAATGAACCAGGCTGAAGCAGGAGATCATCAATGTTGCACAAGCCTCACATGTATGATGCTATGATACAGCTCTTCCCCAAGAAATCGGCCTGTTTTTCAGAAGCACGTGTCCGAGGCATCTCTAACTCTTCAGGCTAATTTTTGGGGAGAAACTGATCCACGTGTGAACCGAGTGACATTCTCAAATTCAACATTTTTCAGCGATGACCCGAGGAGGGGGACTGCGCTGGGTGTGGGGTTTTGGGCTGTGGAGATACAGTGATGCGCTACGGCTCGGGGAAATCTTCTAATAAGGTGTGGTGAGTTTAATATTTTCAAACTGCAACACCCAGATTTTAATACAAGAAAATTGAAGGAAGTGGACGTCACACAACTGTTTGATTAGGGGATGTTTTGACAACACGGCAACAAACCCTTAGAGACAAAACCACATACAAAAATTCTTTTTATAGCCTTTCATCGTTATTAACATCACTCCCTTTTATCCCTCCCTTCCTTTCTCTTTTACTCAATTTATACTTCAATTTACAGGAAGAGACACACCTCTGATAATCACAAGCCCTTACACAGCCGTTCAGTCTGTCAGGCCACAGCTGCAGCGTTCTCAGTTGCATTCAGTCAAATTTATCAGCGAACCAGTCAGAATAGGTCAGCGATTTTGTCTTGGTTGCAGTTTTCTCTTCATATAGGTTTTTGTAAATGACAGCAACATTTAGGTACTTTCCTCTCCACTGAAAAAAACACCAGCTGATATGGGCCACTAAACAACCGGCTGCTCCACCCCTTCACTCTCTGTGGTGCTGAAGTCGAAACTAATTCAACAAACCAGATGACTCAAATACAGTGCAGTGCTAATGCTATCTGATTCACTTCTTAATTACAAGGTTTTCATTTTAATTGTGCACATCTAAAGAGGATTTGTTCTTGCTCTGCACTCACTTTTTGCAGGCTCTGAAAAATTATTTTTGCATCTTTTATATTCATTATTATTATTACAATTTACACAAGAAAATACATCATATTCATGCAAGAATACTGGAGAGGTCATGGGGGGTCTACATGTGGTTTTTGGATTTGCAGAGGATTAATGACCCAGGTCCTCTTGGATGTTTGGTGAGGGGTTATATTCAGTGGCCTGCTGATGCTCCTGTATCTTTATAAGGTCTAACAATCTGGTTTCTGTTCACAGGTTCCCTTATAACCTTGTTCATGTAATTAGCCTTAATTGGAAACCACAGGTGTACTGGTATTTTCAGTGTAGTCTCTCTAACCTGTTTGGTTTTAATTATACGCAGGATTAACTGCGCTGATATTGCACAGGACTCTGGGTGCAGCTGAGGAGCTCAGCAGGAGATGATGAACACATGTAAAGGGAATCAGCAGGACTTAAAAAGTCTTATAAAGCACTGAGTTCACTTCGTTAAAAATGCCTTGGAGGGTGGGCTATTAAAAAATCTTAAATTGCATTTACAAAGGTCCTGAATATTAACAGTAACATTAGTTATAACCTTTGGCTCTCGGCAGTTGTGAGGAAGCTCATCAACTCACAATGGACAAGTTTTGATTTTAGCAAAAAACATCAACAAATGAATTATTGATTTTCTAATCAGTAAATCCATCCATCAATTTTCTGCCACACGTCTAAGCCTCGGCACGGACGGATTATGAGACAATGGACCAGTGGGAAAAGACAAGTAAAATGACTACAAACAACATGATGAGGTCGTTTGTAGTCATTTTGAATCTCTTTGTTTTTCTGTAACTCTTACAGAGGCTCCGGCCCAGGGGCCACCTCATCCCTCAGGTGATATACATGTTAATAAACCTGTGTACTAAATGAATAACCGTCTGTCTCGTTGTTTGTTTTCCATCATTCTTTGACTGGTTTTGCACGGATTGCTTCCCATGGGAACACTGCAGAAACCCTGGCCTGTCATTCAGCTGTGAACCTGCTGCATGAACTGGGGCTGCTTGTTGTGAAGTGATGGGGAGTCAGGACTATATATGGCTGCCCACCCAGATGAAGGGATTCAATGATCTCGGGGTCTCACGAAACATCTTAGTGTTTCAACTTTAGTCGGACTTTGGATTTAATCATTTCAAATACAAGGACTTGTCTTTATCTCGCCTTTCACCCAGCTGCTTACATGTATTCCCTGTCTTAAGTCTTTGACCTGCTCAGTGAAAAGCTGATTAGAAACCCAGTTATCTGTACACATTTACAAGACATCAGCCGTCTCTCCGGGAGAATAAGGAAATCACATTTCTCTAATCCCTACCCTGATTATGGAAAACATGTCTCTTGTTTACATGACATTTAAGAAATCAGCTGACTGTAACCCGGTTGCTTTAGTGTCTGTAAACACGGCGATTGCTTCTTTAATGTAATTTATTTCCAGTCAGAACAGGACATTGGTGTGGGACATTACAGACTATTAGTCATGGTGACAGAGGCAGTTTGGTTACCCTCTCTGACAGAGGGAAAAACATTTGGTTAAAGCATTAGTGATGGCTTCATTGGTTAGGCTGTTAAGTTACACCCACATATGCAGCGCAAAGTCACCGCTGAAGATGCACTGTTTCTCAAGAAGTGGCAGATGGCGTGAAGCTACGTCAGGGGCGATGCAAGTGTTGAACCCAACTGTTGCGGTAATGGAAAAGGCAGAACCTTCTTCACTGGTCTGGATATAAGGCTGTGAAGGTTTATGATGCACACCAGAATACTTAAAGGCCTTGACACATGTATTCTCAGTCAACCCGTCACTATGAGCAGTGGGATCCTATGATCACACTGTTTTGTGTAAAAGTTGGAACAGTTGCAGGTCTTGCTTTTCACACTGGTTTGCAGTTGGTGAAACTTCACTTGAAAAACGTCATGTCACGTACTTCTGTGCAGAAGAGTTTGGCAACTCTGCAATCAAACTGTGATCACAGTCGTGGTGTTGTTTACTAACGTTGCTAGGTTACTGTCAGTCCAATCTGATTGAAAATCTGATCTGATGAAAAACTCAATAAAAAATAAACTATGACTGTTTCAAACTTCAAACTGTCATTGCTGCTTATCAAGTCATGAACTATAGAGAAATACTCATACTAATTTGAAAGTTTTTTAAGGAAATTTCAAAATAAGATTAAAAGAGGAAGCCTTCAATTTCCCATATTAAATTAAAGAAATAAAAGAAATAATCTAAACATAAGAAAAAAATATTAGCATACAAATTGTAAAAGTATTTCAGTCATCTTAGTATTAATATTCACTGGTATTTAAAATTTCATGACAATCTCCTTTGGGTTTGTGTGGCACTTGTGCACATCAGTTGTTTCTTTTTATACCAGCTGTTTTCTGATGGTTAACTGAAATCATGCACTGGCCGAACAAAGAGCCAGCGTCGAGAGATGAATCATTTCTTTAAAGTTAAGCGATAAGATACCAGCATCCATGTGTGGGTTCTACCTTGTGAACTCCCACCACTGTTTGTACCAATCACACACAGAAACATATGCGAATGCTTGCAAAAAAGAATTCAGATCCAATGCTGAAGTAAAAATACCAATACCAGACTTTAAAAATACTCCATTACAAGGTAACGTCCTGTGAGTTTCAGCTCATTGTTTTTAACTCCGCACCACAACTTTCCTGTTTTGGTTCATTCTCACTGCTCTCATAGCGTCGTTTCTGGCAGCGGCAGCAGCTGTTTTCATAGAAAAAGCTCTAAAAAACAAACTTTACACAACCTGCTGAGCAGCAAACAGCAGACAGACACAGCCAGAGAGCAGCTGATGAACACAGTGGAGCATTTAGCAGCTGAAGAGCCAGACATTTCCCTCAGGAGCTGGTGGAGACCAAAAACAGAGCTAAAAGAGGGGGAATACTGGACTATATTCATCAGGTGGACACAAACAAATGAATGATGTTTCTCTTTAACAGCTGGAGGTGTAAATAAGCAACAGCACAGTCTTGTGGTTTACAACCCAGGGGTTGGGCCCCTCCAAAGGGTCACAAGATACACAGGAGGGACCATGAAATGATTAATAGGAGAAGAAAGAACTTTTCTCTAATTGTTGCTTTTTGTGGGAAATATGGAAAGTTTTACCTTTTTGGGCATCAAACAGTGTTCAAATGAAATCATGTGAGGAGTTTAGAGATGAAATGACTCTTCGGTGGAACTGCTAGTTCCTAGGCCCGACTACACACTCCCTCTGAATTGTAGTGAAATGGAAAATATAAAGTAGCACGAAACTGAAGTACAAGAACCTCAAAATTACAGCACTTGAATAAATGCACTTGTTGCCATCTTCTCCCTCTGCAGTAAACATGTGAAGGTGAAGTTAACCCTGGACACAAACAGCATGTGAACTGCTGGTCGACATGTGTTATGTGCACTTGGGGTGTTCTCTCTCTCTCTCTCTCTCTCTCTCTCTCTCTCTCTGCTGTTTGCCTTCACAGTCAGCTGACGTTGTTTATCTCAGCACTGCTCACTTGCTTATGAGGCTCATTTTCCACAGAAATGCGTGGGAATAGTGAGCTGGCTATTGCCTCACGTTGCACATGAGAGGTGCACACACACACACACACACACACACACACACACACACACACACACACACACACACACACACACACACAGCCACATACACAGGCATGCATACGCATTGCTGCTGTGTACCCAAAACAAAAGGAAAACTGAAAACTGGAAAAACCAAACTCTGGGTGTCTCTAATAGGGAGAACAGGTTGGGTCTTGACAAGACGCTAACGGCAGTTGCATTGCCAGCTGTCGGTCGGTCGGTTGGTTGGCTTTCAATTGTTTTTATTCAGCGCCAACCAAAGTACACCTTGCTATTCAAAGCGCGGCCGGGGCTGAAAAGGTTTAATGAATCACAGCTGAAGTAAAAGCTCTCACTATTTCTGTTTAACCATCCCGGCCTCAAATAGCCTCCGAACAAACACACAATCCCTCTTTTCATTCTAACCTGGAAATCCAGTCTTATAGTGCTACACACCCTCGTGCAAGTATATGAGGTATATTAGAACTCAGTGTTCCCAGACCTCCTTTTTCTTTTCCCCCTGGCTCCTCCAGACTGACGCCTGCCTGTATCCTAATCCTCATTCCTCCCATTCCTCCCAAACACAGCCAACAAACGGCTCCTCTCTCTGCGCTGCGTGTCAGTTTTGCAGCTTGACAACTGCGGTACTGCACCAAAAAAAAAAAAAAAAAAGTGAGAAAAAGGGGCAGAAAGGTCAGAAATGATGCTGTTTCTCGAGTGCAAAGATGAAACAGAGGGAATGAAAGGGTGAAGCTGTGGGCTAACGTGCGTTTACAGGTATATGACTTTGCCAAAAACAAGCCTGCTCTTGTGAGTTCGGCTTTCAAATGCATCACAGAGTAAATTTACTTTAGGAGGAAGCAAACATGGTCAGATGATAGCAGAGCTGGGAAAGAGAGAGAGAGAGAGAAGAGACAGCCACTGCAGAGGACATCCCGACATGCTATAAATGACATCAGGGAGAGCAACATGTCATCGGCATGGATTTGGTCAAAGGTTTGTGCTGTCGTAAGCTTGGAAAAGCAGATGATCGTGACAATGCAGAGGAAAGATCAGAAGACAGCAAGCAAACCGCACACATAATGCCACAGTAATGGGAAGTTGAATTCATAAAGTCTTCATTTATAACACACGAGCGAGCAGGAATAGGGAAGAGAAATTAAACCCACTGAGATGCGTCAGAATGAAATCACATTAGTTTTTTTTTGCTTTGTCAAATGGAACACGGAGACCAAACGCAGCAGAAAAGACCGACTGCACAGCTGACAACCCAAAGACTAAAGCAGATACAATTCAATCATGAGGTCATCCATTTCCTGTGGAGACTAAGTGTCCGGCAGCGTTATTCAGTCAGATTCTCCACTGCTGACTAATCTGATTTACCAACAAGGGGGGAAGGGAGATTAAGACTGTGGAATTTTGATTACTGTAAGCAGGATGCAGTTCACATGGCCACCACCTGACTCACCCTAAACAAGTTAGAGTGACAAAGGTGAATCACAAGTTGGCCTTTAAAGTTTACTTTACCGAGAAACCCATTCAATGGATGGCTGTAAAAAATGAAAAAAAAAAAATAGAAAGTAGCTTGTATAAACAGATGGAGAAGCAAATATTGGGGCCCCAACAGGGAAAAAAGGGCCCATGATGGCCCCTCATATTGGTACTTTTTCAATGACAACTATAACTTCCCTTAAACTTCCCATAAAGACAGTATGCAGTGTACTGCTCCCCCCCTTAGTGGGACCCCTGATGATGTGTGCTGTGTCTAGCGTCTACCACATTTCCTGCATGTGAGACGTTTGGCGACGTCTGTCAATCAAAGAGTCTAGGATCGCCACAGTGTACGACCCTCTCAATTTCACATGCAGTCGTGTGACTTGGTTTGCCCACCTCCTGCTCCTCTATTGGTGAAGAAGAAATTTTTAGCAGAAGTTTCTCGTCACAGACCCCACTCTCTTCAACACACTGACCTTTAATGTTTTCTTAATTTTAATGTTTTATATTGTGTTTTATGGACCAGTGAATTTATTTTCATGCATAATTTGTCCGTTTTTTGTGCCAAAATTTGTTTTTTTATGCAATTCACATTTGTGGAGATGAAGCTTTTATTCTGAAAAAAAGACAAATATTTCTCATTGCACCCTCTGTTCTACATGAAGCAACTAAAACTTTGACTTTTAACAGTCACTTTTCAAGTCTCGAGGAGGCTGAGTGTTGAAAAATGTTAAAAAGATTGATCTTGGGTGGAATAACGCTTTACCACAGCTGCTCTTATCACCAAAGGCAAAAAGTGTAGGAGTGTCGCTGCATGTAAAATGACACTGGAGCACTGTTCCTTTAAAAAGCGTGGGCGAGTGAAAGAATGTAAGGAGGAAGCAACACTCGGCGCGGACACACATACACACACACACACACACACACACACACGCACACACACACACACACAGATCACATCTTCAAAACTGAAACGTGTATTACCCCCATCCACAGACTCCAGTGTCGAGCTCTTTAAATCAAGTCAGATGTGTGTGTGGGAGGTAAAAGTTGGCCGGTGTTTCACTCAAAACACAGAAGGTGTGAGATTCTTTGCAGGTAAAGTAGGGAAAGGTTTCTGTGGGGGCTGATAAAGCACAGAAAAAAAACAAACATGCTTTTCTGAATATGACTCGAGGCCATGGTGAGGAAATGACTGAGACATAAGACAAAATACGTTCAGGCAGAAAAAACAAATCATCTTAAAAGGGTTATATTTACATGCTAGCAGCCTGAGACGCATACCTTATGCTTCAGACATGGTTTGGATGCAGCCTGTCATATTTGATGGGTGTTATCCGCCCAGCCACAAGAATGGTCTTTTAAAAATCGTCAGAAAAACCAGAATGAAAACACTCAGACAACAGAGAGGACTCATTTGCATTCCCACGCTCAGTCATGTGCAAGAAAATGATTGCTTGTGCATAATTTTGTCACCAGATACCCTGGTGTCTTGGCAGATTCAGGATATGTACTTTTGGATCAGGCAGCTTCTGTAATTCTTTCATAAAGGTGCAGTAACAAACATACCAGACAAGGGAGAAGTGCACAGACAGTGAAAACAGAAAAACAAGACTTTATGTAAGCTGTTGAGCGTCTTCAGGGTCCAGTGAAGGGCTCTCTGCATTCCTTTGTGCTAAGCTCTTGTTTTTCTGGACTCAGAGGGGCATGGCTGGACGTTACTGAAGCCTGAAAACGCCTCGGATCACTGAGCTAATGCAACACAGTTTGTGTGTACTTCAGGCACCCTGCATGTGACCACCTGAACTTCTGGGGTGAAATCCAGGGCACAGAGACCTGAAGTTGGTCAACACACCCGCAGGGGCAGGTTTACTGTTCTGTTATCCTAATGGATCAGATTCAAGGCTTTCTCCAGAGGAAGAAAATATTTGCAGGGACTTACAATAACTGCAACAAGCCTTGATTTCTGCATCAGCTGCATTTCAATCAACATAAATCAAGGAATGACAAATTTGAAAAAGTACATGGAGCACACTGTATTAGAGCTGAAATGATAAGCAGAATGACAGAAGATAAACCAGTTACAATTCTGATCATCAAGTGACTGATCAAGTGGGTTGCTGAGAAGCAAAACTACTCTTCTGTGAGGCTACACTTACGACGTAACTGTGCCAAATGCTAACATTAGCAACGCTAACACACAATGACAAAGTTTACATGCTGATGTGTTGTAAGTTAGATTGATTGGAGGTATTTTGCCATAGAGCACTGGACAAACTGAAATGGTGACATGACGATGGCACTAAATTAAATGGGATCATTAAAAAGACGTGAACCATGAATGTCACAGGTTTGAGGGGTAAGTAGGACCCAAATGCAGCCAACTCTTGGGAGAACGGTTCAGACAGGTTTGTTCAGAAAACGTGAACGTGACATGAACAAACCCCGAACAAAACTGACGAACCAACACAGACAAAGGGGAGCACAAAGACTATATAGACACAGGAGGCAAGGTGATTGCACACAGGTGAAACACATTAGGGCGGGGCAGACAATCACTACACAGAAACAGGACCAAGACAGGAAGCCAAAACACTGAGACACACAAGGAACCAAATTACAAAATAAAACAGGTGCCAAAAGTCCAAAACAAAACTAACAAAAGGTGTCTGCCATTGAAAAACATGACAGAATATCTGTGCCAAATTTCATGCCAGTGCTGGAGTGGTAGGCTTCGTCCTCATCGCAATCCATCTAATGTTTGTTGAGATATTCCAGTCTGGACCAAAATGGTGGACTGACATTGTAAACATTAGCTGCTTGTATATTTGTCACGACTGATATATCGTGCCAAACAAATGTACACTTTCCACATTGTCCAAAATCATGCACTCTACCTTCGACATGATGAAAGTACAGTCAGTTGACGATTTAAAGCTGCTGCATATTTTTGTATCGATTTGATTATTAAAACACATTAAAAACATGAGCTTTGAGGTGCATCTGTGCATAAAGCAATGTGTTTAGTTTCAGTGGAGAAGGTTCAGTGTTCAGTGATGGTTTAGATGCTCTTCTACAAGGATTATTATTAACACAATATCTGCATGAACAAACCTGTCTGGTCATTTAAGCTGTTTTGTAAATAATTCACCTGTAGAGGAAATAGTAAACAAGAAAAACAGGTAGCTGTTCGTAACGAGATGAGTGTATGTTCAGTGTGTGAACAAACGGCTATAGAAGTTTGGGCTGAGAAGAGCTTCTCCTTGACCTTGTGTCATCGTCCTTGGTCGCGGGCCTGAGAACAGGCACTAATCTCTATTATTAATCAGGTCGTGTTTTGCCATGTCGTCACGTGGGACGGTTCTCTCAGGAACACTTCTTCCCATCTGTCTCACGCTGATCAGGTTTCATTGACAGAACCTGATACAGTTTCTGTCAACACCCATTTCCTCAAGACATACTGTTCAACCTGGATATTTTGGTTGGAGGCTCAAGGGGGGGGCTTGTTGACATGCATGACTCCAACCTCCAACACAGAGGAAGATAAAAACAACACACCGAGAAAATAAGGGCTTGAATTGATTTTGTAAAATCAATTAAGAACTTATCACAGAATCCTTTCTGGGAGATAAAGACGGGCCAGACTCTGTTGGTGAACTTTGGACGTGATTGGTCAAAGCGGATCTTTGCTCCTGGTCTGAAGATATGCTTCACATGCTATACAACATCAGCTCATGACAGTGATGACTGTTTTCAGTAATAATAACTGCATGAATGTATGAGATAAGTGAGTGCTGGCTAACTGAATGAACGACTAGAAAAACCTCCACCAGCTGACAAAGAACCGAGCGCTGTGTGACTGTGTATCGGTATTTTCGGTATGACTAAATCACCTCAATCACAGTCCAGAGAAGTGTGACAAGTCGAAAGGCTCTGAGCTCGGGCTGTCAAAGAATATTCTAAAATTCAATTATATAATCAAATTGTAAAAAAAAAAAAAGAAAAAAAAAACATCCACACATTTTATTATTTAAAAAAAAAAGAAGCTACTTCAGGTTTTGGTCAGCAGACGGCGATGCTACAGTTAGACTGCTATTGCAGGACTTGCAAACTGTGCGTACATCTCCAAAAATATGCACCGAAATGAGCATCTACACAAGTGGTTATGTCTCTTTTTGTATTGATTTCTTTTCTTATGGACATAAAGCATAAAAACAGATAATCGAATGGTTTTTCAAAGGAATATTCGAATGTCATTTTGACCTTTGTCTTCAGTTTTGACAGAGCTACTCTGAGTTGTACAGGGCAGATTTTGGCAAACTGCTCAACTGAACGTGTGAGAAAGACCATGTTGGAAATAATAAATAATAATAACATACAGGAATTATCCTTTCAGATGTTAACCGTGTTGTTTAAGTTTCCCATTAGCTTGTAACAAGATGCATTTCAGCTGCAATCTGCTGTAATTCTGGTCGCTAATCAAAATGAAAAACAGGCAGGAAAATGGTGACAAGCATCAACAGCACTTTTTGCAGGGGTGGGTTCGGATGGGGTCAAAGGAAGTGATGTTAACTCAGAGAAACAAAATGCAGCACCAAGCACATTCGAGATTAAACGCAGTCGGTTTGTTCTCACTGAGGTCAGATAACCTATCACTGATTTATCAGAGGAAGCTGCTCTCAGTCAGCAAGGACTGAGGTCACATGAATACTTAAGATTTAACACTCATGTTAAATCAGTATAAAGGTCAAACAAATGCAGCGGGTCACTTTTAACTAAATACGACTTAGCGGCATAATATAGCCGGCAAATTGTCAAATCCTATACAAACGTATAAACCTATTTCTAATTTCGTCCCACCGTTTTAGTATCAAGTTTCTAAGCAGTTCCGGCTGAATGGTCTGATCACTTGTTACTGGTCATAAAATTTTAAAGTAGCTGAGCTTAGAGGAGAAATGACATCACTCCCTTGTTAAGTGTGGTATTATCTTCCTGTGTCCTTGAACTTAAGTGCGTGTGTGTTTGTATGTGTTTGGGTGGGGGATGTTATTCTATTCAGGTGCAGTCGTGAGTAGGTGGCTGTTGTTTTTAGCATATTTCCGCCATTGACAGTAATCAGTAAACACTCTAAGAATTTGTTGGTGTCATAAAGGTACTGTGTGGTCGAAATATTAGCAGCAACATTCCCAGGCAAAGATGAAGTGTGTTACCTTTGTAGCACAGAGGGCACAAAATCAGCAGGTATCACTAGTAAAGCATTTTATCTTCCCTTTGAAGGTGCCTCTGTGATATGTTGGTGGTGAAGCCAAAACTCCAGTTTGTGACTCTCATGTAATCACTGATACCAGTCTCATATCTGTACAGCAAATTTAGAGCTGCCAACAAGCTGGTTAGCTAATAGCTTAGCACAAAGACTGGAAACTGGGGGGGGGGGGCTTCATATTTAGCATATAGATATGAGAGTAGTATTAGTCATCTCATCTGACAGGTAATGTCACATTATTTACCACAGTTTTGAAGACATTTCTGAATTCCCCTGCCTGGCTATGGTGTTGGTATGAAAATATGATAATGTCTGCTGCTTTTTTCACACGTAGCACCTCCAATGAAATCACCCTGCAGGCACGCAGCTGGCCACCAATGATGTTAGACGTTGATAATGTGGTTGAATGTAGGAGGTTGTGACCAAAATTCAATGTCACGATAATGTCAACTGACAACAACTGACATTGATTGACATTTGTTTTATTGGTTTTCAGTTGCCAAAATCCAACATCATCCAAATATCTCATGCCAACACCATCGATAGAGTCCAGCGTCTTCATGGCGTTACATTGAGGTCCGGTGTCTTAATTTTATTTTACTGACTTCCTAGCTCCTCCAGCGAGGAGACGTCAACTCAGGGAACATTAAGTAAGTGCATTAGCGATTATGCTAAATCAAGTCAACGTACAGAACAGAACACACTCAGGACTGAGTTATTAAAGGACATTCCTCTGGTCAGATGATTAAGAAAGACATGTGATGTGTCTCTGAAGCTTTTGTTCATACTAAAGTCATGCATACTTGAGTCAAGCAAATACAGGAGAGCAAACAGCAGCAGCTCCTGCACAAACAACCTCAGATCAGATGACATACTATAATGGCCCATGACAAACATCCTGCATGCATTTATGCACACTTCATGCTGCTGTACACGGGCTGCTGTACACCTGGCAGCTCAAGAGTTTTAGCGGCCTGGACATTATCATTCAGTAAGTAACCAATCATAAAGCAACAAACAAATCTTTAAATAAACAAGTGACAGGAACTGGTCAGCTGCTTCTGGAAACATAAAGGGCAAACCCAGACTCTCACGTGCTGTGGTCTGACATTAGTTTTCCCTGTAACAGAGGGTTTGAGTATAAAAACGAAAGACAGCATAATAACCAAAACAAACACTGATCTAAGAAGCATGTCAATAATCTAATTAGTTAACAGATACTGATCCATCATAATTGCTTTACATACCCTCCACATGATAATCCCACCACCCACACAGTCATTGCTCAGGAAGTTTGATCCCACATGTGCCCTATTGATCTGATTTACAGCCCTTGATAAGCCTCAGCTTCATTTTGAAAAAATATTCCCATATCAGATTTACGCCAACGGTTTCCTGTTAATACCACATGTTTGGCCTCACCGAACATGTGAAAATGCAAATGTTATTGCACCTTATTTGTATCTTTTCAATTCAGTTCACTGAGTATAAATGATCACAAACTTTGTGTTAATGCCCATACACTGTCGCTTGTGTTGAATCTATTTTTTGTTCCCATTGACGGTAACACCGTTTGAAAGTATGAGGAAATTAACAGCATTTGTGAATCATTAACTGTCATTCTATTTTTTTTACATTCTAAATGTCCAACAATTAACCAATAAAAACATTAAACCGTCAATGTTACTTGTATTGTAAAGCAGTTATCAAAACACATGCTGCAACTCTTCAGTGTTTACAATTGAAATTATAAAGTGTTGATAACCATTCAACAACTCCTACCACACTGGTAATCATTGATATTAGACATACACAAACAAATGAAGGTTTCAGGCTGGTGTTTTACTATATTACAGGTGTACATATTAGTGCTTGTCTCAATACTTTCTGACTTCCCTACTGTGCCTGAAACTCAGCTCCATGCCCATTGGTTCCTACTAAAAGTGTAAACCTTTAAAAATGACTCCTGTATACATTATGATGTATGGTTTCACTATTTGAAAAGGCTCAGTAATTTACTAAAGCATCTGGGCACTGTAGTTTTTAGCAAACATTACTCAAACAGGAGTAAATAGAACTTTTGTAAGGGACTATTTTCATCAGCGGATTAATACACATTTTATGCTTTATGTTTATTTCTAGCAGCAGGAAGCTGTATGCAGGATTGAATTTAAAATAAACTACAGTGTTTGTATTCGTGGTAATGAGGGAACATGTCGACTGTGTTTTTGGACAACAGTTGAGTTCTATGGCAAAAAGGAGTAAGATACATCAGATTTAGTAGGAGATCAATACATTGCTGATTTTGGTCTTTTCATGACATTTGTAGACAATAGCGAACATTGTGAATCCTTTCCCTTCAGGTGAAGTTCAAAGGAACTTCAAAAAAGCCACAAGACTATTTATGGACACATCTGACCTTTTGCTAAAATGCCAAACCTCTCTTCCTGGTTTAAAGGGACTTTGATTGATTCTAGTACAGTAGGATTTAGATTGTAACACACTGGATTAAACCACTGCAAAATATCCCAAATATTTAGGATAATTCTAAAAATCCATCTGATCAGCATGGCAGAATTTGAGAGGATTATCTTTTCAAATAGCAACAAATTTAGCAACCTTTTCTTTGTCTGTGAAATGGCAGGCTAACAACACAGGGATCGAGCCTTTACCAAACAGCTTTCTTTCTGGCAATATGAAAGCGACAGGCTGGAGCTGGCAGGCCTTCTTTGTGTCTTTGGTTATCAACTGAGTGCTTATTTTGTCTGTGCTGTAATCCTTCCAATCGTCATCCATGGGGGAGGATGAAAGACTTCAGCCCTGACCCAAATTCACAGAAAGACCCTGAGAGACAAAACAATAGCAAAGCTTAAAGAAAAGCCCCTAATTATCGTTTTTTGGGTTGCAACAGGGGAACCACTGAAAACGGTAATTTCATCTGCTTAGTAAAAACATTTATGAGAGCTGGGAACAACACCTAAGACTCTAACACCAGGTCATTGCCATTGTCTGGAGATTACACTCACACTTGGCTGGAACAGTTTGTGCCGAGTATCTGGTAAGTGAAATGTACTGGGTCGGGATCTGGAACAGTTGGATAACATCTGGACAGGGAAGTGAACAAGCAGTGCTTTTCCTATTCATTACCTATTGCTGAGGTGCCCCTAAGCAAGACATTTAACCACATCTAATGCCCCAACAGGCTGCTGAGTGGCCAGTATCCAGGACTGCGGTTTACCTGGTCAACTCCCAGGTGGTGTGAAGCAGGATGTTGCTGAAAATGACCGTGTATGAACAGCAAACTTATCAAGAAAGGTTTATAAAAGGTTTGGATGATTTAAAACCTTCTGATATCTCATTGTTCAAAACTCTTTGAACTGTGAACTGAGCTTGTAAATGTAATCCCAACCCACTAAAACAAAACCACGCTGTTATAAAGAGAAGAGTGTTCACGTCAGGTAAGGTAATAGTTGTAAAGTACACTGCAAAAAAGGAACTGAGGGAAAACCCCAATCTGGACTGATTGTCAAGTCACATTTCTTCTCATGAGATTACAACAGAGGGATTTGGTGGAATTACTTGGTTGAACTTCAGCCACCAAAACAAAGAGGGGGGATGAAAGTTAAACTCAGTCCAAAAAACAAGCTTCTTATGGTACATTTGTCCTTACACTGGCACTTCAGTCATGCCATTGTGCCAATAAGTTGCATGAAAGGGGAACTACACCAGTTTTAAACAACGAAAGTCTGTCTTCAGGTCTTGGGGTGTACGACTGAGTAATGGGAAAAAAAGGTGTACACATGAAGCCTGATGATTATCTTCAGTGATGATACTTGAGTCAGAGCCAGTTGAGGCTGGAAACTATAAGTTAGTGTCTGGGGGGGGGTGTGGAGTTTGAAAGGCGTGAGCTCACCAGACCACCTCTGCTTGAGGCTAGTGGTTCAAGGCTACATAAGCCACTTCCACCATAACACACACAAATCTCTGACCGAGTTCCTTTCGATATTATAGAAGCACAATGCTAAATCAGTGGAGTGCTCTTTTAAGTAATATCTGACTGCATCAGACTCTTCTTTCTGAACACATTTAATGCCTTAGTAGGTTCAGTAACAACAAGGAAGATATCAGCCTCTTTGACATGTCAGATATTTGTCCTTTCTCACTGGACACCTTCCTTCTTGCTTTGTCATTTCACACAGGGAAGGCAAGGTACAAACTTGTTTGAGCCACAGGTATATTGGCGGGTCGGTGAAAGCCAGAGGGACTCAACCAAATGGAAATCTGCATCACACTGCAGAACAGTTGAGTGTTGATTCCCAGTGGGATCAGCAATTGTGGAAACTGCAGGGAGTCATTTAATTTTCATGTTAGGATAAAAAAAAATATTTCTTAGGTGGAGCAGTAATGTGACCTGTATGTAAGATTTAGCTTTTGTTGTTTGTTTGACATGTTGAACTCGTCAGGCTCAAATTCTGATTCTGAATGCTGCGTGGTCTGACCACAATCCAAGATCCAACCGGGCTGCGTTCTGTAAGTAAACAAACATTGCTCGCTGTGTGACCCTTGAAATGTAATCACACCCAAAAACAGACCGATAAATGGGCCTTCTGTTTACAAAGATTTATATCCATGTGGTTAATAAGTGTGAACTTAAAAAAGAAAAACAAACGGAAACCAATGGAACAAAGTCAACTCTGAGGCCTGGTTCAGATCACACACAACAAAGTGTAGGTGTGATCACACCACGGTAAAATAAAATTGTCTTCCATATTTCACAATGTGGTTTAACAGCTGCTTTGTCGGAATTAGAGCAATGGAAACAATTTTTTTTATCTTCGCTGAGGGGAGGTCACAGTTCATGCTAAATACAAGTCTAAAGTGAGAATCCTTTGAACATCTACATGTGACTGTGATTAAAACAGGTTAAGAATTAACTTCATCTTTTGACACAGTTTGTCCAACTTAAATGTGATGAATGAATCAGCTGAGCAACATTTTATCAACCAGGCATCAGCAAGGACAGAACCAATGGCTTTACGAGTTAAATGAAGAATGAATTGTGGTTTAAGACTTAACCTGAACATTGCTCCTACTCCTCATGGAGGCAGTTTTAGGATTTGCTGGGTTTTTCACCTTTCTGCTGCTGTGTTACTTTTGCTAGTTAGATGGTTTGTATTTGAAACCATCAAAGACTTGACTAACAAACTTTCACCACTTTGGAAATTACCTACATTTTATTTATAGCCTTATAGCAAACTTGCATGTGCATTAACTTGGTCAAACACTATATATCCATTCTTCTGAGAGTGTGGGAAAAATGTTTAAGCCTAATAAAGAAATAAAGAAAATAACTGAAATACATACTTGAGGAAGACCTGAGTTTAATTTTAATTTCAGATTAGAACGTTGTTTCTTTTTTTTTTTGTCATTTTCTATTTGTCAATCTGATTGTTATGGTTAACTTTGGTTTCGCTATCTGTGGTGTTAGGAAAACCCCACAAATTCCTTTGGGCACATCGGATATTGTAAGTGACTGAGTTGAAAAAAATTTTTAAAAAAAGGTAAACGCATGCGAAACAAGAACGGTGATGACGTCTTTCCTGGGGCAGATCCGGAATCCAGTCAGTACAAAAAAATGGCAACAAGAAAAGTTCCTGCAGTGGAAAGGGGCTAAATGACTTTGCTTTAAAACAATACAGGGGAGCTGGGTTAGTGGGGACATGTAGCTTCAGTTACTGGTGAGACAATGAAATATGATCCAGGAAGTCCAGTTTGAGTAACATATCCCATGGTAAACAATAGAGTTACAGCAATCACGTAAAGTAACCCGCCACGTGTGATTGGACACTGCAGCGTCTTGCTGGATTACGTCCTGTGTTGTTGAGCAGGACTCTTTGCAAAAGTTGAGCCAGGCTCATCTCTTTTGGCAGATAACCCCTCTGCACTGACAGTCCCACTGTGCCGCCATATATCGAGCTATATTCCCTTCACAGCCCTTTCCTTTGTAACTACAGTTGGTGAACTACCAAAGTAGTGAGTAGTACTAATACGGTAGTTCACCGGTTGGAAAACTGTAGTTCCAAAGGAATGCATCGATGAATTGATGGCAAAATAAAGTGGAGAAAATATTCAAGATTTAGCATACACTTACACTAAAGTGGCTAAACTAAAACATGTTTTTTGTGGATGCCCCCGTCCACAGCAGCGCGTCGCTCAGCTTCTGTGATGCTCCCGGCTGCTTCTCTAAACTGGGAACGCGCTGATCTGAATCTACTTCAGGTAATACGCTGACTATAGTTAGCTACCGCACACAACCCTTCATCAAATAACCAGAACTATCACTTTAAGGTGGAACAACAATGCTTGAGTTGTAAATTTTGACTTTACACGGCCATGGTTAATTTTTTTTTTTTTTTTTTGCTGACAAAGTGCCAATCCCAGCTACAGATGAAGGAGAAAGGCGGGATCTATAACTACCCTGCTCGTGATGAGCTCATCTCTGGAACTTCTCCTCGAGTCATCTCCCAGCTAAAACAAGGATTTCAACACACTCATCCATTCAGTGAGTGCTGCGGCAAAAAAGCATGTGATCCAAAGATGCATGACTCGGCTGTGGCGAAATGATAATCGGTCATATGAATTACGTGCAGCCACATGCTGGGCCTCTCCTAATGACTACATGAACGGGTGACTATTGGCAGCACAGTTGTTTTTTCTTTTTTAGTAAAACACAGTGCCTCTCATTGAGCTGGGGTCAATGACCTTTGAACCACTGAGCTTTCCAGATTGTTGTGAGGAATGTCGGAGGCTGCAGACGTCAACAAACTGCCATCAATGCTCGACAAACACGTAGCTCCCAAACAAAAGGTGAAGTCGGGCTGGGGGGGGGGGGGGGGGGGGGGACAAGCTGTAACTGACACTGACCATTTGACCCTCCACCCACCTGATGGTTTATCCAGACATAACAGTATCACACCTGGGAGCACTCGGGTCAGACAAGCCCGGACCTGTTACAGTTTGACCCCCCTTCAATACCAGACGTCAATGTAAAGAGGCGCCTTGCTCAAGTCACGATGCTTCTGCAAATATCATCGGAGCCCATGCATTATCTGTTACAGTTCATACAGGTTCAGTGGTTATAAAGGAAGTGGTTGACCTACTTCTCATGTTTGTCACCTACTTTCATTGTTGGGGAACTGTGTCATCAACAAACTGCTGTGTATCTTGTCACAGTTATATATCTTATTTTGTCTTCTAGTATATTTTATATTCATTTTATTTTAATGCTGTTGGTTTCTGAGAGGCACAAAACGCAAATTTGTTGTATGACGTCAATGAAACAAAACAAGCTTGTTATTTGGACGAGACCAACTACATTTTTATATATTAAACTTACATCTGTTTGCTAATTACCCATACCATTTAATGATCATTACATACGTATCAATCACAATATTTATTTGAGTGGAAGAATTCAGATGTTGACGCCGACCCTGACAATATTTTATTACCATTTATTCATTTAGTAATATTTATCAAAGAACAGATATTGACTTTTGTTTTACATAGAACATAGAACCGATCTTGAGTCACAATTTGCCTATTTTATTGCTTATGATAAACAGGCAAATATACGATCAGACCATCAGAAAATAATTCCCAAATTAACTTTTGTATTCTCTTATGTGTTAAAATGAACAATAATTGTTGCATTTGTTGTGCTACGGGAAAAAATTAACTGCATATATTGTCTTTTGCGAACTAAAAATGTTGAAACATGCTGTTGTGTGGTCTCTTGTGATTTGTCTGCTCAGCTTGGGGACAGTTACAACAACTTGTTGCAACCATCCTCTCCCTATCAGCCATGACAGAGCATCATGTGCTAGCTAGACACGCTGACCTTGACACAGGCTAACCATGTCCCTTAAAAGGTCAACGCAACAATGATTCGAACCGAGTAAGTTTTGATTAATTCATACAAAAGGTCAGGACAGTTTGACAAATAATACTGCTCACGAAAAGAAATGTTTTCAGTAACTACAGGTGCACATATTTTTACTTAAGCCTCGAAGCACAAGTGAAGACATTGAATTTGTCTTCTGTCTTCCAGGTGGGGGGAGGGTCTAACTAAGCATGTGCAATTTCAGCTTCATCACTATAGAGAGTTTCTGAATGGAGGAATAAAACTTGTTGCAATTGTCCCCTGTCTCCTACATGTGCAGAAGAAACACTTATTGGACGTTTAATTGTCAGGTTTAAAGCGGGAAATCCGAACCTGTGTGTTCGCACTGCAATAACCAGGTTACTGTAAAACCTGTGGTTACATACAGCTGGTCAGGAATCAAGTTTTATCTGAAACCATTTTTTTTTTTAACCAAAGCGGGGTTACTGGAAGTGTAAGGGGGATACGCTTCAGCTGGAAAAGGTTTGAATAATGTTTGGGCCGTGGGCAGTGAGGGCCCGGTGAGAGCTCAGGAGGGTTATGTTTCTTTATTGTGGAAATGTGCCTTATAGGTAATGTGTGGTTAAACTTGTTCAATTTTAGTTTCATTTTGATTCTGATGTTCGACTTATGCACAGCTGCTAGTGATGATGTTTCCTTTAGTCCCGCCACACTGCTGATACTGTCATTTTTGTCATGTTTGAGGTCTTTGTCATGCACACGCTAACACGTGAAAACCCTGTTAGAACTCTGTTACTCTTTTTCCTTTTTATACTTATTTCAATTATTTATTTATTTCATTTATTATTTGTATGCTATTATTTTATTCGTTTTTATCTCATTTTAACGTTTTTTTTTTTATGTTTTTCATTTTACATCAGTTTTTAACAGGTTTTTATGTTCATTTTATGTGATGCATTTGTATGAAAGGTGTTATACAAATAAAGTTTCTTATCATTGACATGACTGCATGTCAGTTGGTTTTGGTCATGTAGTTATTTGCAATTGTTTTTTCGTAAACTTGCACCATGAAAATAAAATATCAGCTATGGCAAACACTAGTGTATTTAAGTGTCTATTCTGCTCACATCTTACATACTGTTCATCAGTCGTGTCATCATCAATGAAGTATGGATTCTCTGCAGGCTGGAATAAGGAGTGCAAGGACTAATTAAAAGAAAGAATGACGAAGAACAACGCTGACATGTTAAGGCTTGATGGAGCAGAAAAATAACTGCATGTACCAGTTTAGGAGTGCCATGTATACACTGCCAGGGCTGGGAATTTATTCTTAGAGCAAATGTCCTGCTACTTCCTTCCCGTCTGTAATAAGCCGGGAATTTTGCTGGGAACGTCACGCCCCCCTTCCAGACAGAACATTGGCCTTGTTACTAAACGGCTCTTTCCCTCTGTGTGAATAAAACAAAACATGGAAAGTCTCCAGTGACCTAACGGCGGGTCAACGACCTGTGTTAGAGTACACAGTGTGCTGAGAAAGAGACGGTTACAATAACTTCTGCTTGGGCGAGGCAACGACACGTAGCTGCTGTCTCACAGCAGCCAGAGTGAGCTGGCAAAAAGTATGTGAATACTGCAGCATTATCACACATATGAACATTCATAAACACACACTTAAAACCAAGTTACATGACATTAAGATTTAACTGAAATACTTCTAATTACTTCATAATATCAGATTCTAAAATGTACAGCATTTTCATCACCTCTCACAGTTAATGCAAGAATACCTGCTTCTTGTTTCAGCAAAACTATTGCATTGCATAACAAAGTGGAAAGGTCCAACTTTTGCAAAACTGAAATGATTAATCGATTAATCGATCACTGGAAGATGAATCAGTAACAGTTTTGATCAACTATTGATTGTTCAATTCACTTTTTGAGCAACAATTCCAACCGCTCTGTCTCCAGCGTCTTCAGGGTTAGAATCTATTGCTTTGCTCTGTTTTATATCACTAAACTGAATATCTTTGGCTTCTGGACTGTTGTTGAGTTGTCACTTTGGAGTTACATAAACTGATGTTTCACTTTCAGATGATTAATCAAAAAATAAAACAAATCTGCAGATTAATCGATAACGAAAATAACCGTTAGTCGCACCCCTAAGCTCTCGCATGAAATTCCCATTAATGAAATGTGCGCTACAATGCAGCTATCGTGCACACTGACATAGCTATGGTAATACATCCATAAATATAAAAAATAAAAATTCATCAATGAAATTCTTGGGTAAAAGAGAAGAGGGAGGTTCGTAGCTGTGAATCCTAAACCTGCACAGCTGGTCACAATCAGACCAGGTGATTAAATCCAGTTAAATCATTGATTAAAGCAGTTTCACGTTAAAAATCTGTGTTTTCTCGATTGTTTGGCAGACACAGGACCGCTGCTAACGTTTGCTCAGCTTGTTTCTCTGATTAACTTAAGATCCAGATGTCTGATGATTAAAACTGTTCATCCAGTTAAAAAAAAAAAAAAAAAAAAAAAAGATCTAGAGGTGTGTTGTAAAAATGTGGTCAATTTTGACACAATGCAGAAAGTTGATATGACGTCATTGACAGGCAAGCAAATGATGAAATCACAGATTTACCTGGTTTGAAAAATGCTGCAGGATGATGCAAGTACACAACTCAACATAATATCTAACAGAGTGTAGTTGTTTTTAGACATTTTAATGCAACTATACATATTCAACCTTTAAGTGGGACAGACTGACTCTTTCACGCAACTAATATGTTTGTTTTTAGTGCCGTATGTAGCCTTAATCTTCTCTAAGACACCACGGGACTAAGAGTCTGAGATTTGCATATACTCACATTTAAAGACGTGTGTAAGCATCAACTTTCAACAAGTATGATTTAATTACAGAGCGAGGAAATAGGTTAACACATTTTCAGCCGCCTGATGTGGGAATTGGGATCCTCAGTCAGGCTGTTATGGCTCAGCACATACTGAGCTTATCAACTCAAAAGCTGCTTCAGCACCTTTAAAGGACATTACCAGGACCGATGCGTCTGCTTTACATTCAAACCAGATTAAACAGGGGAATGTGTTGACGTCCATATACAGATAATTGTAGGAATAAGTGGAAGGCCTGTGTGTAATTCAAAACAGCAGATGTAACACGGAACAGTGTTTACAGGGAATCTCACTACAGAGAACTGTGTATGCAGATTTCTGCAGTTTGCATAAAGTTTTGTGGCACCTGGCGGCCGACAGGTGTTTCCAAGGAAAAAGGTTCTCGCGGTGGCCATTGGTGGCCTAAATGTGTGGAAAATTAAAGAGCACCACCCACTCAAATGGAAATTAAAAATAAACCTGACAGTGCAGGCTACACTGGGTGACAAGTGGTCTCTGGGAAGTGTAGTGCAAGAGGCAGCAGAGCAGTTACAGCTCAGCACCAAACATGGAAACAATATAGCACTAAAAGCAGAGGAACTAAGGCTTATTTACAGTATTGCCCTGAGACACATGTAGACGTGGTTTGCTCACAGTCGCTTATGCTGATAGCGGAAAAGAGCTGAGCGGACACCCTCAGGGTGCTCGGCACAAATACATAAACAGGTTCTGTATATTCAAATAGAGCACAGACTGTAGGCTAAGATTTAATTAAAGACTCTGTGAAGCTCCAAGACAAACTGCAAGCCTCTAATTCTTCACCAGTGAAGCAGCTCTAGAAGTTCTTTTGATGTTTAAGTACTTTTTGGTCTTTTTGTTTTTGCACTTGAGAACTTACTCAACTTTTCAATTTGACAAACTCTTGTGTCTCTTGTACACAGTGTCACTTCAGACTGCGCCTATCTCTGCATCTCAGGGTCACACTTCTGAGTATTCACGACTTCTAACGAGTAACTTCGGCTGAGCATTCATGTTAAAGATAAACTTGTGCGTCAGCTGACTTCCCAGAAACTGTTGCTTTTTTTAAAATCAAGGGGCGGGCTGTTGCTACGGGGAAGTGGAGAGGCTCACAACCAACCAATGGCTTCAGAAGGACGTTCCTCTAAGCTCAAGTTACCAAACTGCAAATAAAAGTGCAGCAGGAAGCCTCTGCATGAAGAAAACTTTAGCAATAAATCACAATGAAATAGGGGCTTATATAATTCTGAACCTAATCTGAACTATTTTGTAAAGTTTTCTCTAGCATTTCTCTAATGTGTGTCAAGACAGACTTCCTTATTTGGAGCCAGTAAAAAGGCTCAGATCCTCAAAAACTGCAGAGAACTACTTGTTTAGTTTTAAAATCCAAAAGGAATTAAAGTTGACGAATCCTTAGTGCACAGAAACCCTAAAAAGGTAATTCAAATAAAAAAATGAGGACATGTCCAACCCTGAATAATACTGTTCTTTCCGGATCAGGGCGTACCTGGCAAATTATCTAAACAATCAATACTCGGTATCTGAATGTGAAGTATGTGTGCAGACAATAGTTTCAAAACCACTCCTTAAAAACTATCCCATGGTAGGAATGCCTTCACCTGCTTAACAGTTTCTCACAGCTGCATTGCCTTGACAGTGCAGAGGCTCCACTCTTACATTAGACAAGTTTGTTCAACCACAACAGCTGATTTACATTTTTTTTTTTTTTTTTTAAGCAAAACAAACTGCAGCAGAAAAATGTGAAACGCTTGTAGTAGGCCCTGCAGTTTTCTTGTCAGAATAAAGTTTCTAAAGTCATTTCTTTCTGCTGTGAAAAGATAACTTACCACCTAACCATAGTGAGCATAACCACAGTGAGAATGTGTTTAAAACTTCTGCCTTAATAGCCTTATGGACACATTCAACCACAACCGTTTCATTTTCAGTTTGACACACAGTAGGCTGTAGATTTTGAACCCTACTTTACACCATGTAGGCCTGTGAATGACATGTAGATGTCATAAAAGCTTTCCAAGAGTTAACCTGGTGATGTCCAGCCCTGACCATCAAGTTTTCACTTTTGGTTCCACCGATTTTCATTAGATTTACTTTGACACAGCTCAAGTTTCTGAGTGCGCAGCTAAGTTTCAGTTATCACATCCTCCTTCTGCTATTTGCATATCTTGACATACTGGTCACTGATAGACAATCTAAAACTAACACACTCCTTCACACAGATGGAATTCATATTATATTAAGTTAAAAATTGCACTACTAAACCGATTACCACCATCAAGGTTGTTCAGAGATCTAATGCACTTTTCGTATTCAGTCCCAAAACACTGCAGTGCTGCACCCCCCTCCAATCAACTTGTGTATGGTGAAAACTGCTCTATGAAATTGCCTCATTCTCAATTCCCCATTGTGTAGCAGCCTGTTATTCGCATTGAAGTGTGCAGGGGTAACCAGGGTGGTGGCTAACATCATTAGCCCGCAGGAGAGGACTAGGGGAGGTCTGCTGTGGATCATCACCATGGAGAGGCTCAACTCCATTTCCTCCTAAGACCTTGATGAGTGTTATGTTTGTCCCGTAACCCAAGACAACAGGAGGATCTGAACAAACATGAGTGCAGGCACAAATCATCACCAAGGATTTCCCTTGCTTGAGGCTTGGTATGGTCTGTAAGATTTAGGTTTTAGATGGCATGAAGAGCAAAAGTATTCTGCAGTTTTACAAGCAAAGCAGGGTGGAGCTATTTTTGTCTAGTTGGTTCTAGAAACCTTCCTGACTGCATCCATATCCTTTCATCCATATGATAAACATTTAAATACCCAATCAAATGGATCATATTTGATTAAGTCACCAGTTTCTAGGCAACTACAAAAAATTGCAATCCAGGAAGCAGACTATGTTATGCAACTTTGAGGATGTTGTGAACTGTTTTTACCCCGGTTTCACAACCTAGCTGAAGCTGGTGCATCCTGCTGTTGTGCACCAGAACTTTGCAGATAAACTAGTCACCACTGCGACTCGTGCAACTGCAGATGCAGCCGGGTGCGATGGAGGCGCTACCACCGCCTCAAATTTCTAGGAAATGCCAGGCATCGCTCTGACTGTAGTGTGAATAAAAAGATCAAAGGTTGACAAGTGCGGAGGTGTTAAAACTTAGTTTCATGAGGTGATTCATGTCAGCACAACAGAATTAGTATATGTAGATGTAAGCTCTGTCTTTTGCTTATGAAAAAAAAGTCCCTCAACAGAAAGAAGGTATCAAAAAGGTCAAACCATGTTAATTATATTGCTCTTTTTTTATTGTGCTGATCTATACATGTTAGCTTAGCTTTCTCTATGAACATCCATCTCCCAACTGTCAGCTCTGTTGCAGTCGAACAGCCCAATCTGCATTTTTCTTTCCAACTCACAGTCCTTGTTCATTTCTTCCAAGAGACTCAAACTTTCCAGGCTGCTGTGCAGCAAAAAGTCCTGCATGTGGCTGCTCCTGTGTCTCCGTGCAGATCCAACATTTTCATATGGAAGGGAAATAGAGCTACACTCATGCAAATGCACCCCTCCCCCTATGCACTGTTGAAGTTTCCATACAAACGATCCAGGGGTTATGAATGAGCTCTATGGAAATGGGCTTCACGACTGCATGACATTGGAAAAAATGCAATTTTCCCTTCCTGCTTTGGCCTGGACCGCTCAAACAAACACCTGTGCCAAAAAATTGTTTTATATTTATCAATAGACATAAGAAGCGGAAGAAGAGGAATTGAGAAAATAAAGAAGAAAAAAAATGAAAAGAAAAAAAAAAATCTTTCCATAAAATATATACAATCATTATAAAAATAAATCTGTTAATTAAATACCCTAATTGTTTGAAGCCTGACTGCAAAGTTCAGTTCTTTATCTCAAGAGCACAGTTCTTATTTTGTCAGGTTGGCTGGAAGGGAACCCAGCACATACTGGTGTGATCCAGCTCAACAATAAAGATGATCAGCTTTCACTTCCATCTTCTTTTCGAGAACGTATCTCAAGAGTGTCCAAATTCACCTGATCAACAGGGCCAGTGTTGCGCCGATTCCCGCAAATCCAGCAAAGGCCATGAGTGTGTTCCTCACTTTAGACTCTGGGTCTGCTACTCGAAAGAACGCTACAAAGCCATCCTGAGAACAAGCAAACAAAAACAAATATCAGATGGAGTGTTGGAACAGAGAGAATAGATAATGGCAAAGGTCTATGTTCACTGGACACACAGGCTTTGTTGCACAATGAGAGCAGTTAGGAAACCAGTACATTTTTTTTTTTTTAGCTACACCCTGTCATTCAGCCATTAGTCATAACGTACCCAGGAGTTGTTTTTCACCAGCCAGTCTCGCTGATCAGACAGCAGGTATTTGGAGATCTCCTGCCCCACAGATTCCACACAGTTCTCCCTGCCTGTCTCCTTCATGCGCTGACACACCACCGCCCCGAAGGCCACCAGGCTGGCGATGCGACCCCAGTTTGTGGTGCCATCTGCGAACAGGCTCTTCGCTACTGCACCGACAAACCTCACATCATCCCCTGTGTTGTCCAGTGACAGTTTGTTGATCATACCTGGAAAAAATGAAGGTTTATGTCAGAAATCTATCAAGCCTGAGCATTGAAAAAAAAAAAAAAGGTGACAATTTCACGAATCTACACATCACATCTAACTAAGTTATAAGTAGCAAACTGCTGACTTAAATTTAAACTTTATTTATCTTGTCATAATAAAATATATCCTACAAGCCAATACAGCAGTTCATAAACGCCGAGTCTGTTGTGCGGAATTAGTGGCGTTAAACGGAGCCTTTAGCTTTAGCAGTTCATGGCTACGTGCAGAAGTCTTTGTATGAAATCCACACATGCTGGTGATTACCTACCATTGTATGCGTATCTGTGTTTTTCCAAAACGCCGTCCACAACCCTCTTCATTGTTTGTAGTGCTCTGTGTTCAGTCCACCGCGGTATCGAGCGTCCGGTAAAGCTTTTCATGGACTGGCTAATAAGTTGCCTCGTATCGTCCTCCAACACTTCATCCCCTGCTGGACAACTAGGGACATCGGTTTCTCCGTCCGACTGAATCTCCGGAGTACACGGCAAAGAGCCGTCGTCGACGTCGCTGTCCTCCCGACTCGCTTTTGTTGCATACCCATTTGTTGAGGTGACTTCCAGGCTCTTGGGCCGTTTAGAATTATCATTTGGCACAACATTCCCGTTGTGAGAACATATTGTAGAGCCAATGGCAATCTCCGGCGAGGAGTCTCCGGAGCCGTCGGTCCAAGTTTCCAATCCTCCATTTTGACGACAAATGCAATAGTTCATGGCCGTAAAAGCGGTCGGTTTCGGCGACTGAATAAGATTCATCTCCGATTTGTTTGCTTGAAAATATTGTTAAATTTGTTCCGTAAAAATTAAAGTAGAAGAGATTCAAAGCTAGCCAGTGTAAAACAAAAAGCTAGCCTGTTCTCCAGTGTTCACTCATTCTCCATGACAGGGTTGCAATGAAACGGAAGTGAAGCCTGCAGTCGTTCGTGTTATACCTAATCTCAAGGGGAGGGGGGTTGGGGCATACGTCACTAAGTCCCTTACGTCACAATTTCCTTAAAACAAACGTTTGTTTGTTTGTGTTTGTTTTAGACAGTAAAAGAAAAGGAAAGAGGGAAAAAAAAAGGAAAACAGGAGGAGTGATGTTTCTGAAGCTAAAAATGTTTATGTTTATATATAAAGATTCCTCCAGGATTGTGATTAATTTTCTGGGTTAATGTTTTATTTTTCTATGAATATTATAAAAGATATAAAGGCTTTAATAATAATGGTAATAATGATGATAATTTAGCTGTTCCTGAGGTACTTTAATTTACATTTTTATGTGGTAAGTAAAGTTTAAAGTAAGTCACTTTTACACTATGTAATTTTTTTTTTTAGAAAACAAATGTGCAGTTGTGTTATGGGGCAGTTATAGTGGCACAAGTAAAGTAATTTGATGTTATTACTTTTTAATTTTGATAAATGATTAATAAAATCTTTGATCTCACTGACACTGATCCTATCCCTGACTAATAAAAAAGAAAACCACAGCCACCCTGTCTTACATATTAGCACATAAAACATTATTATGAGGCTATATTGACACACTTCCTCGAGCGTTGCACCTGAGGTTAGTTAAAGTTAAAAATTTCCATTTATTAGAAATGTTGGAAATAGCCGGAACTTTGTAATCACCAGTGGGCCACGTTAGAAATAAAGGATTGTGCTTCCCCCTTGTGGTCAGTAGGAGGTTGTACACCCTGTGAGAACCTACATTAAGATTTAATGTTTCACACTTCAATTTTTATTAGTCCCTGTACACAGGGGGTCTCAGCATGGGTTCACCAACACACACATCAGTGGTAAAAGAAACTACAACAGGGACCTGTCACCAATGAACAACAACAAGGAAATGTTATTAATGTAAAAGTTTATTTCAAATACTGACAAAAATCCTTTCACCTACTCCCACACATCTGAAACATTCTAAGTACTCCTGTACTTTCTGAATTGTTAAAATCATTCCTGTGTTCTCCAGTCATCCTCTTTTTCATGTAAACCCTTTTTTTTTTTTTCTTGGAAGCAAGGGTGCCTCTGATTTCCCTGCAGTTATCATGGGCCAGGATCAAATATACTAATTATGCAATAAGAGAACACAAGAAAAAAAAACAAACATTTACTTGCAAAACAACAAGAAAACAGATTAAGGTAAAAGCAGCACAAAAGTACTTCAGAGCACACAGCCTGTCATTTCATTATACATTCTGGCACGTGTTAAACATAGCTGAACGAGAGACACCCTGTGTGTTGGGTTTGAAACATACCCTGCTATTTTCCTCTCGTTGAACTGCTCCGTGCAAAGCCAAACATCAAGTAGCATTCAAGAACTCCTGTCCACTGTTGTTTTCATAGAACATGTTGTAGCTTATTCACCCATTTCTTTTAACAATCTTGTTAAAACAGGAAACTGTGGGCTTTTAAACATAATAGGATGCTAAATGGTCCGTTCTTATCAATCAGAGTGACATAAAGCGTTGCACACTTTTCTTTTAATGGCCAGACCAAAAGTTGGATCAAATTCAACCATGTACCTTTAATGTTACGGTATAATTTGAATTGAAGTTTACCACAGTCTGAAACTGAATCGACTTTGCCATAGGAGCTGCAGGACTCTGCAACAGAGATGCTCGGGTGGGAAGAAGAGAGTCGGACTGGTAGAATCAAGAGGACAGGTGTTCTTTACAGGGTTATCATCTCTTAGATTTGTCTTTGACTGAATCAGCAGCATTTACACATATTTTCATATGATACAGATTCACATAGCCTCTGCAATACACTAAGATAGAGCAGAAGTAGTGTTAAACTGAAAGGAGAGGAACCATTGAATCAGAAATAGCTCAGGCTATGAAAGAGTGAAAAGCAGGTGGGAAAAACGCAAAAAATCCCTTCCTGTTGAAGTCTATTTACAATGGCTGGAACAGAGAAAAGCAGTGCATTCATACAACGCCAGAACAAGCACATACGTACAGGTCAGTTCTCTTTCACCCACTGCAAATTTGACACATTTTAAAGTCTCAATGAAAAACAAATGAGGTTGAGAATGAGATGGTGCATGCACCCTAAATCGCCTAGCCTACATGGTGGAGTGTGCATTTGTGAAGGTTCCCTGAAGCAGTATTATACAAGGAGGCTAATTCTCAGTGAGCGTTGGCATCCAGTTTAGATTCTTAAATAATGTGGACGGCAGGCAGTCCAAGTCTGCAGATTTGGTGATCGCTCCGTTGACCTGTTTCAGAGGCTGAACCACATTAACAGGTGGGACTTGAGCGCAGAGCACTCACTCACACTTTGCCCCCCTCACCATGTGTTATAAAATCTCTCTGCTTTGCCAAGTGTTAAGAGTGAGCACATCCTGCAGGCATGCAGTGTCCCACTTTAAGCCCGCAATGACGATGTTGGGAGCTGGGCTGACACCTGTGGTTAACAGGTTGCCTGCTGCTTACCACCTCTGACACAGATCGGTCTGTGTAGTGTGTCAGTTTGGGAAGAAAGAATACTGTTCTAAGGGGTGCTGGGAGCAGAAGTAGGTCTATAGGGAAGTAAAGTAGTTAGTGTTTCACATGGTGAATTACCAAAGAGGGCAAGATGTCTAGGGAACCACTACTTCTGACTGTGATATTTAATCTGAAAGTGTTAAAACATGGAGAAAACAATCTCTCACAGAAAATGAGAATTCTATTTTCCATTTTTAGTTTGAACAAGCAGCAAGAATAAGTCATTCCCAAATGTCTGAAAACTATCTTTATACTGCACGTGTGACACTGCTGGACACAACTGTGAAGGCTATGATTGTGGTTAGTTTTGTCTTTTTAATGTGGCTTCTGTATGTCAAATACACGTGTTCACATGTGACACTGAAAAGCTAACTTCTAGCGGTGTTTGGATCTGTGTTTTAAAGACCACAGCAAAGTAAGATGTGTCTTTCATATCTTCATGAGATGCAAACACAGTGTGAAGCCAGACCGGCGTGGTCTGCAGTCTGCCTCGTCACAGCACAATGCGAGCCAGATGATTAGATGGTAACAGACACATCGGAAAGACATGTGTATCCACAGTCTCTGAGCCGGATAGCTGTAGTGTGAAATTTGGCTCGGTTGGTAAAGCATAGAATTTCCGAGCCAGAAATCCGAGGTTGTAATCCCAAGTGAGTTGATTTAGCACTACCATTTCTGTCAGGCATGCTAGCTGGTCTGCTCCTTAAAGCGCTGCGCTTATCACAAATTACGTGCTTTTGATGGGAGTATTATTTACAGAAGAATAAACTCTATGCAGGGTGCTTCAATCCCCCCACAAATCTTTTAGGCTCATAGTAAACACACATCTTGATGCAACTCAAAAGCAACCAAACTAAGAATGAACTCAGAGATTGGCAGGGTTCCCAGCCTTTAAAATCATACGAGGATATACTCAGCTGGCTCTTGCCCTGGGCCGCAAACAAGAGTGTGTGTACATGGATTGTCAGGACAGCAAAAAGGAAAAGGAAGGAAGGAAGTGTGACTATGGACATTTCAGGGCTTTATGTGTTTGTTTTGATACGTCCTATCATTAAGCAGATGCCTCACTCCCGTTAAAAAACATGTTAAATTTCTTTTTTGTTACATGTTACAATCATGCAGCATATTTAGAGAGAACAGGAGCAAAGGGAGTCAAGAATTAAAGCAACATGAGCAGAGAGAGGGAAAAACGTGGCGTTTCAACTCCCTGTTTGGCTGAGCTGTAGCAGATGACCTCTGGTTTTATTCGACGAAAGGTGACCAAAGGATGAGATGAAAGGACGCCTCCGTTCATTTCCCCCCTCCCATTTCCCAATATGGTGTGGGTGAATGCTAAACAACTCTTAATCTGGGCAGCTGTCCCTCACAGATTTGGTATGCAAGCAATTATTGACATACATCTTCCATCCCCTCCCGCCAAAGCCAGCCACCAGCATAGGGAGGGGAACATAAAGACCAAAGAACACGCTGCGATCATGGTTCCTAACTCCCTTACACACATTATTTTGGTGTCATTCAGGATGCAAAAAAAAAAGGAAAAAAAAAAAAAAAGAACAAAACATACTATACAGAATACAAAGTGCATTAACTCACCCCATCCAACCCCTGCCTGATGACACACACCTACTTTGATGCATCTTGGAACACCGAAAACCAAGACATAAGGGAGGCGGTAGAGCAGAGTGCGCAGAGGGGGCAGAGCTGTGCGTGGCGGGAAGGCAGAGAAGGCTGCGACCTCGTGGGCCGCCTAAACCTCCATCCCTCCCACCCCGCCCCACCCACATACAAGCAAATGGAGTTTTAACTTATACAACTCTGCCCGATATGTTAAAGCCAGTGGTGCCTGGGGATGTAGAGGGAAGAGAGGGGAGTGGGAGGGGTTGACATATCGGGGACACAGGTGAGGAGGAGGAGGAAGGGGGACCTTTGCCCTGAGCCCCGGGGAGAAGGAGGGGTGGGTGAGGGTGCTTCTGGGATGATGAAGGCTAGCCGGCTAGCTTGCTGGTCACCAAGGAGGACTTCCTCTGGGGCAGGTCCTGCGGCGTGGGAATGTGGTCGCCGGTTACCAGGTTCTTGTCGGGCCCCGCCACAGGAAGCTGCTTGTTCTTCATCTTGGCCTTGGCCATGTTGTAGTCGCCCGAGTCGAAGTACTTTTGCTGTGTGAAAAGAGAGACGAGAGGTGCTCACAGCTTTAGAGGCATGCTGCTTGGTGATTTCACTTAAGCCTACAATGCAAACTGTTTTTTATCAAAAACAACATTCACAACCAGATTTGCGTATACTGAAATGTAATTGTTCCTCTTGTCCATACTCTCCCCGTGGAGGACCCTTCCTAATGCAATCCAAGTGCAAGAGATGGAGGACGAAATCCAGAGTGCTTATTGTGCTAAAGCTTATATGAGGCTTCAACGCTATGAATTAGGCCCTTTGCATTATTCTCCTGGTGGGCACCACATACACCTGCAAAGGCCAAAATCTGTAATTTAGTATGAAATTTTCTGGAATGCATGAATTTTGCATAGAACTAGGACTGTGGATTTCAGAATCCACCTCTTCAACTGGAATTACATTTGAAAGATCTTTTCACAGCCAGTATGGACAGGAAGAATTATTATAGTGAGAGTATTGTATTAAGATAAAACAGGAAAAAAAAAAAACACCATAAGATGAATTTGGGTTTGGTTACTTTTTTTTTTTACCTTTTGCATTGTGCTGATTCAATCAACAAAAAGGGGAAGTCCACTCTCAGATTCTCTAACTGTGCTCGATATCATCATTCTCTGGGATTTATCTTATGATGAAGTACTGCAATTTACTTTTTGGCTTTCCCAGCAGCCTCTCATCGGCTACTCCTAGTCAGTGATTTCCCAGAAGGACTTTCAACAGTCTCCAGAGGTGGAAGTTCTCAGTAGCATATACAGTGCATGTAGCTGGAGAGAGCAACAGTTTTTCCAGTTGAGGAAAAGTGAGAGAGGAGAGTGAGTGATTCTTTCGTGTGCTCTGCCCTGCGGTTCACATTATAAATAAAAAACAGTCGGTCACACAAGCTGTTGTATTTCACATGCATGAATGTGGCTGCACTAGCATTGGGTCGTAGATAAATTATTTTTCTCTCTGCTTCAATGGATTTAGCCCTATAGGATTGTTGAATGGACAACAAAATGGCAGCTCAAAGTAGAAACCCATGGTTGTGAGGGACACAATATGCATCAGACATGTTTTAGATGACTGAAACATCTTCTACAAGCCAAAAACATCAGAATATGACGTATACATGATGTTAGTTAACTGCAGGATTAAGAAAATACTAAAAAATTCACAGGAAATGGGAAAGGAAATGCAAGGTATGTAGCATGCAGCTGTGTTTAAAGTTTTTCAAGTGGATTTTTCAGTGACATTAATGCTTTGGAGCTTGACTGATCACAGTGCAAACATCACCTGGAGCAGACAGCTGAAACACTTTAAAATCTTTGTTTAGTATGAGCAGGGAGGAATTCAGTGGTTTGCTGATGAGGGGATCAAATCTAAGACCGGTTTTTAATGAAACCCCATCCTTGAACTGCTCTCGTCTCCGACCATGTGGTGAACAAACCATGGTTACCTACCCCTTTCTGTAGTCTCTTCATGAGGAAGTCTGAACCGCCGGGCTTCTGGCCCAGGCCAGGGTACTTGGCCTTCAGCTTGGCCTCCTCCGCCTTCACTGGGTTTGCATTCTTCTCCTGGGAGTCCTGTGGAGACAAGAACAAACTGACATAAACAGGGACCTTTCAAAGTGTCCTGACACATCTTAAGAAAGGTTCATTTTGTGGAACAGCTGGTTATCTGACAGACACTCAATTACAGTCACCCTACAATTCCAAAAATGCTGCTGGCTCTACAAAAACACCTGTAAAGTCAACTGTGGAGCCCAGGGCCGCTTCACTCTACAAATACACTAAAACTGCTCTTGAAAAACTCTGTGCTGTAAAATGGGCTAAGAATTATGACAATGACTAGTGGGAACTGAAGCTACTTCATGATAGTATGAGTCACAGCATAAATGTTCTTCTATTACAGTCTCTCATATTGCCATCGAGGGTTAGGGTTAGAGGAAATAACTCGAGAAGAGGACAGAGCTCGGTACAAATAGAGATCTAAAAAAGAGTTTAGAGGCTTAAATTGATAACTAACATCTAAATCTTGTCAATGAACTACTAATGTTAAATTATTATTGTAAAGTAATAAAGTATTCCACATTTAAGAACTACCCTTTGAGCATGTCAAGCAATCAGAGTTGTTGTTAATTGCTAAATTACAAGTTCTTACATGCTGTTATTTTCAGTTCATGTGGACATAACAACGCTTGTTTCCTGTGGGACTCATGGTTTGTCTTCCATACATAATATTTACAGTAAATCCCATAATCCCTGTTAATGTGAATTCATTGTTTATGTTTGTAACGTGCTTTTTTAGAAACATTCGTGGGAATCGAGGTCAAGAAACAATAATTTCACAACACTATATCGTTGTTATGACAGCGGGAGGAGAGATACAGAAGCCTGAGGTGGCATTTCAGGTAGACAATACAAGTGTTTGTACGGTTGCCACTGACGATCACTGGCCAAACTAGTCAGATACCTGTAATTCAAGTCCATGTCAGGTGTATACAGTATATTCAGGCCAGTAATTTGGGCCATCGAGGCACACCTTCTGTGTACACAGTGTGAATCAAGCTTTTTGAATGCATGTTGAAACTATCTCAGGGTATAGTAGGTGTAAAGTACATGTAAGACTATTATGCACAAACCAAAGGCCATTTATACACTCCCTGCATGTATACCTGGAGCAAGCAGCGCACAGCACAGACCTACTTCCAGTATGCAGACAAGATATAGCACTCAGCCTGCAAAGCTTGCTGGGGCAGGGATAAAATGTGACTCAGGACACAGAAGCCGATGAACAGATTCCCTAAAGAGGAGGGGGTGGGGGGAACGTGTGGCACCGAGTGTGCTGATTCACTTGGGTCCATGACGAGAAATTTATGAGCTACTATATTCAGCCCCAATGCAGGGAAACTGCAAATCCAACAACACGTTCTTTGTGCAACCTCTACAGCGGTTTTAAACTGTTATGCAGAACTGTAAAAATCCCCTTAGGGAGGTTCAAAGTTTGACTTCACGTTTCTTCCACACAATATAGATATATTGTACCTGCTTGTTCCAGTGCCTCATTCAAGCTACACTTACAGCGGGTGAAAGACTATTCAGTATGCTAAATCAATTGAAAATGTTTTATATCTAAAGCATCGTTTTAAACAGAAATCTTCATGACACATTTGGTGTCTTTACAAAGTTTATCAAAATAAAAGTTTTGCAGTTTTAAACAGTGCCATGCTGTTGAGTCACTATGTTTGAAGTGGCTCTTATTTTACACAAAAAAATGTTCTTGAGTGATTTAAGGTAGGCAGTGACTATGTAAAAGATGCAGTCTGTCAAAGCACTCCACATAATTACCATTCACTGCAAATGACCTCAGGTATGTGCACACATCCAAGATTATGCATAGAAGCCATCAGGTTTGTTAACAGACCTGGTCTGAAATTTGTAAAAGCCAACCTGCTGTGCAGCCAATCAGCTATTATATCAATTTTGATCATTTATTACTGTACTTCAAATATCTGGATTAACAAAACAAACCAACTACTAACACACTGTCTCCCTAAATCCATTATACCATAGATAGTGTGATTTATTTTATCATCGCCATAAAGGTTTTGTGCTTATTTTGATGTAGTCACTCTCCTTTTCAGTTGACTGAAAACAGCTGACAGTTAACTGCTGGTAAAGTATACACAAATGTGCACACGTGTAAAGTTGACCAAAACAAACCAGGCCCATACTGACGTCAGCAGATAATACAATATGATAAAGCCTTGATCCAGGTGTTAAATTATGTGCATGTCGCTGTGTTCGGGTAGGCTATACAAATACTGAAGCACTGGCACACTGCAGTTGTTGTCACTATCAGGAAGAGACCGTCAGGAATCTCAACACGTGTGTTACTCAGGGGGGGGGCTGTTCAGTTTGTTTTTCCAGTGCAGGTGTTTTCACCAGATCAAACTGCACCGAGTGAAACCACCACGTTATGTCTTTATTTGGAGACTATCGGCACTCCATGACACGTTTTGAGACCCCCCCCTCCAGGACAGACCAATGAGGCCCGAGCTGCTGTGGACTCGCCAGCCAATGACACAAGGTAAGAGACAAAACAAAGTGACACACTGGCAAGGTGCTCTGAATGTTGTGACAGTGCCGATAAAAGCCATTTCCAGCACACTGCACTGCTTATCGTTGCTCTACGTGTCTTCCACGAGCCCTCCCCTGCCTTGGTGCAGCGCTGAGCATGTTGCAAACACTTCACTTGTGCTAGCTGGTGTTAGCCACTTCTTGCTAGCATGCTCGGTGGTTAGCCAACAACATCCAAGACAGCAGTCAGAAACCCACCTGTTTTTCGTCCTCGTAGTCCACCTGAGTGTCCGAGTCCAGGTTTTCTGACGACATTGTGTGAGTGTGGTGGACAAGCAAGTGTCCCGTTTGCCAGACGCCTCAAAGAGGTGAATGTACGAGGTGCCGTTTTATGTACCTGTGCTGAATCTAATCCTCCTTTTCTGAACACGACTGCTCCCCAACAAAAATGGCGTAACGAGATGTGACATCATCACCGGAGGGAGGGATTGAGGGGGCGGGCGTACGTACTTGTGATCGACATATACAGTAACCAATAGAAGAGCAGTATCTCTCCACTAAGAGCCAATGAGATCCCGTAACGTCACTCTCTTTGATTGACACCCCGTCGTCCAATGGTTTTACAAAATGGAGAGTGGGGGCGATGCGGGGCCGCACTGCATCAACACAAATCACCTGAACAACACAGAAGATGTATAATCAGCACAACATTTTTATGAACACTGTGTTATATTAATTAGTGAACGGACTAAAACTGCTGTAACGGGAGGATTGGCAGTCATCATTGTCCTTAATTTTTGTTTTTGCAGTGCACTTAAGAGAAGCTAACTGCTCTGTGATTGGCTACTTGTTGGGGACCCCTGTTGCTGCCCCCGTCAATCAAAAAATTAGCGGGAACGGTTGGTTTACGCGAACACCTAGCTTACCTCCATATCTTTTTAAAAACCAATCTGCTGTATTGTTGTTTTCGGTAAAACATACTTTTGATGTAAGTACAAGCTCATAGAAAACAGAGACTAGGTTAGAAACAGCTTAATCATATTGTGGTAGGTGGCTGTCTAAATGTAAACTCACAGGATAATTAGCTAGTGGTAGTTTACAGTAGTGCAGTCATGTAAATGTGCTTAACTAGCTAAAGCAATGTTGTTAGCCACTTCACAACATTTATCTTGTGTTCTTTGCAGCTCCTTATTTGTGGTTTTTCACCAAAACTATGGCATGTGTACAACGAGTGAGAACTTCACAGGTAAAAAGACAAGTTTTCTCCTTATTTATAGCAGTGATTGTAACTAGATCTAGTACCTTTTCCTATGTGCTACAATTTCAATTTTATTGTATTTTATGCCTCTATACTAATTTGAGGGCTTTAATTAGTTCCTCACAAAATTATTTGACCCTCATATATTCATCATAAGTTACAGTTGAGACCACTTGGTTTGTGTCTAGCATTTATTTGTCACTTTCAGGTTGCATCTTGGGGTAAAATTGGATATTTAACACCAGAACTGACTTATTTATTATTTTTGGAAAATACAAATTTTAGATAGCTATTTAAATCTACCACAACTTAATTTTGTAAAAGGATGATCCACACCAATATTTAGGTCCATAAAGATCAGAAGAGTCACATAATGAGAAATTACTGGTATTAATATTGTGCTTAAATGTTTTATTTATCCTAGACTTCAGAGAGACAGTATTACATCATATGTAATACTTTGTTTGAGTTTGAATGATAGTTTTATATGTTATTTAATATGTCGTAGCATTGCTCATTTGAATGCAGCTTTTGGCTGTCTAGGTTTCTAGTGTTTCTGTTAACTGTCATGAATAAGCTGCAATAAATTGTGATTTAATTTGTCCCACCTGTGCAGGACACTCAGCTGTTGCCTAATCAGGTTCTCTCAGAGCAGCAGTCCTTGGTTGTTATGAAAAAACTTCTGGCCATCGCAGTGTCTGGCATCACATACCTTCGGGGCCTTTTCCCAGAGAAAGCCTACGGGAGCAAATATGTTGAAGGTTACCTTATCCACTGAAAGTTATTTGTCTGCAAATCATTTAATATTTGGAAATATTTACAAAGAGGATCCTTTCCTTTTTTTTTTTTTTTCCTCCCACAGAGCAGAAAGTGATGATCCTTAGAGAGGAGCGCAGCTGTCCTGGTGCCAGTCAGATTGTTCAGTGGTAAATAACAACAACTTGACACTTGCTGCCCAAAGATGTTGATCAGGCTCACTAAAGAAATCATTTGAATGTCCTCTATCTTTTTGGACATAATTCCTGTTGAAACTGAAAATCCTAGTGAGTCTTGTTAAGAAATCTCAAAATTCCAAAATCCAAGGAAAAGCTAATGCTATAGTTAAATTAGTATAAATTATCATCTTAATAATTTTCCAAAAACTCTCTTAGTCTACCGTGTCATATTACACATTAACTAAAACGCCAGGAGACTTAGTTTTATAAGTGATGATGAGTCAGAGTTCACTGACCTGAGTAATCGTTGTATGTGGAGGAATACTGGGGGATAAAGTTACTATTAATTGTCTGTGTGTTGTTTTTTTTATTCTTCCAGGATGCAGGGGTGCTTTGAGGCCATCCAGAGGAAATATGTAAGTCATATTTAACCTTTTCCAGCAGTCAGAAGATTTGTAATGTACACCTGGTTGATTTACTTTTTTTTTATTGTTTCTCACAGTAACTAATGTGGTCAAAATTATTGTTATTTTTTTCCCCACCAGCTCCGGACAGTCATCATGTCTGTGAGTATTTTGCTTATCTTTGATTTCCTATGTTTTTTTTGAATGTTTAACTGAGATGAACACATGTGAGGAGTATGCTTGTAACTGTAACTCAGTTTTTGAGAGTACTTACAGCATTTAGTCTTTCCATTAAGGCCTAAAAGAGATCCAGGAATATTCATGGTGCTGATGTTTTTTCCTTCTGACCCTTTTTTCAGATCTACACTGATCCAGAGAACCCCCAGGTAACGTGCAGGTTTCCTTCCTCTTTGTTGATGTTCAATACCGTTAATATATTGTAGAGATAATTAGCTGTTTATATGATTGTTGTGTATTTCATGTACAGCACGTGTGTTGTCATGTCTTTCAGAAAGTGACTGAGTTTTACCAGTTTAGGATCCAGTACACTGCAAAAGGAGCGCAGATGGACTTTGAGAGGTGGGATTTTTTTCATGCCTGACAGTTAAGATAACACATATGAATCATCTTGAAGTTGGCTTTACACTCATACCAGGAGGTAACTTTTTTTTTTTCTTTCTTAACTTTTTTCTGTCTAGATATGACTCAGTGAATGCATGAATTAACCCTTTGACTACCTTCAGTTCCATAAATTCATAAACACATCCACGTGTTCCATAATATGGAACAGTTTTATGCATTCAGTGTCTTCTGGGACTAAAACTTTAACTGGAGCTACATCAGACTTAGACAGGAGTGAAACAGTTAAATCCAATATGCTATTATCAATACATTATTGCATGAGTATGGAAAAAATTAATGTGCATCAGTTAATACAGATTCACACAGATGTTAACATGGCATGATGTTGTATGATGTTGTTTGTTTGGAAACGTAAACATAAGCCGGGAGTGGAGGTATTCACAGAGCTGGATAGACGTCTGTGTAAAAAGTAGGACAGACGCTGTTATGTTAGACATCACGCCTCTGATTCCAGAACGCTGGCATGCAATCTAAAATCACACACTGGGCAGGGTAAAACCGGCTTTGTTTGGTTTAGTGTAAACAAGCGAAGGTGGCACAATCAGGGGTCTTCTTAACGGCAAAATAGCGGTAACTCTGGCGCTAGTCTCTTCAATAAACAAGCCTCTAACACCTGTAGAGTTGTTTTTTTTTGTTTTTTGCCTAGCAAAGCAACTTTTGTTTTTCACCCTGCCTCCTTTCTCTAGCAGTAACAACAACAAGGTGTCAGCGATGTCGTGCGGTAACACGAAGAAGGCGAGCATCCTGCTGGTGAGGAAGCTCTACACTCTGATGCAGAACCTGGGTCCTCTGCCAGACAACGTCTGCCTCAACATGAAGCTGGCCTACTACGACGATGGTAGCACACAAACACAAACAAACTCACCATGATTATATTATTTACACCACTTGAGGATGGATTAGATAGATTAAAGCTTTGCACATTTAATATTTCAATGATTAGATTTGTTAAACCTAATGTCATGAGCTGTACGACTTGAACTCTCTCATATGTGCTGCAGCTTTGATCGAAACTTTTAAGCATTTGCGTCACATGTTAGACATTTAGCTGTATCTAAAAATTCGGTGTCTTCTGTAAGGGCAGTTTTGTGAGGACAGGTGGTGAGACCAGTTTCAGAAATGGATGAGAAATTGCACAATACAGAAATGCACAATATTTAAAGACATTTATATTTGCACAATATCCAAATCAATAGTGATTTGCAACCATAGCCAATTTTAAAAATGTAAGAAAAGGACATTTATAGGTTAAGTTTTTGATTTTCTTTTATATCTCAGTGTGGTGCTACATTTAGGTGTAGATTTTCCCAAAACATGTCCAGATACCTTAGTCAAAAATGTATTTATAATAGTTAATAATTTTGGGACTGTTCTTGTTGCCTGTTTATCAAAAAGATGAATAAATGCTTCTGCTGAGATGATTCACATGGCTCATTTCCAAATAGCTGCATAGTTATCTGCCTGTGTTCACTGGATGTGAAATATCTGCATGCACCATGTGTTTTTAACGTGTTTCTGAGTCGTGACATTTGTTTTTGACACTTGATGTAAAACCTGTCTCACAGTTTGTCCGTCTGTCTGTTTGATTGTTTTATAGTCACCCCTCAGGACTACCAGCCGCCAGGCTTCAAGGAGGCTGACGGCGACACCATGGAGTTTGAGAGGGAGCCAGTGAAATTGACCATGGGCGAGGTGGCCACTCCCTTCCACACTCTGAAGTTGGACATGGCTACAGAGAGACGGAGACTGGAGCAGGTGACAGAAAAAGGCATCATGAAAGTCTTTATATGTGCTATAATAACCATGTCAGAGCTTTTGAACTCCCTCTTATTCTGCATATTTGTCTCCTTTAAGTTGTCATAATAATACTCACTGTCTTTAATGGACTTTTGTCTCCTAATCAACAAGTCAGCAGTACTGGGAGCTGATTTTTTTTAAAAGGACAGCATTTTGTTAAATGTCTGCAGGTGGAAGAGAGTGTGATGGAGAAGTGGGTTCTGAAGATGGAGGAGGACGGCGTCCTTTCACAGGTCAGCACACAAACAGCTGAGACATGAAGCTTGTTGACTCTAAGCAGGGCAACAAGTAACAGTCATGGTATAGACTTAAGCTATAGTATATTACTATATATCGATTAGATTAGATGTCTCACAAGTATGAATGTGTGCAGTTTCGCAATCAACACATGAATTTTGAAATGGTCAAATATTGAACATGCAAGCGAGGCCACAGGTCAGACGTGGGAGTCAGTCTGTTTTATCAAAAAGCGGCGTGTTGTTGTGGTCAGTGTGTTGACATTGTTCGATCCCGGTGTTCAGATAACATGTTTTCATCTTTAGAGCCATGTGATTGAAGACGTGGAGAAGCCTGACACTGAGAACACAGACTTGGATAACACCGGTAAATACTCCCCACCAACACCCAGCAGCCCGTTTCACTTCACCTGAGCACAGTAGAACTTTTCCACAGTTCAGTTTGTCCTTGTTTGTGACTGAAATGTCTCCATATTGTAAGAAATAACTGCAGATTTTTGGGAGATGGAAACGATTTAATGTTTTTCATTCTTAAACATGTTAAATGTCACTGCAAGCTTGAATTACTAGAAGCATTAGGAAGTAATAAGAGTGAACTGTATAAATGGACATCATCAGGTGAAGGTCTCACTTGGAGATGCATAGTCCTTAAAATGAAATTCAGTTGTAGAGGTCTCTGATTTTACAGTCCTTTACTTTAAGTTGTGATTTTTTTATGATGTTTCATTTATTATTATTTATTATTATTTTATTTATTGAGAAATTCTCCAAGTGTTATTTCTCTAAAATAGCCTCCAAATTTACTGTTACACTTACAGATCTGCTCATGATCCAGAGAGAATAATGATTAACATGCATGTGATTTGTTTTTGTTGTTTTTTGTTTTTTTAGATGTCCAAATGACCTGTCATGAGAAGATGGAGAGTTGTGAGGAAGTTACAGAGGTAGGTGTGACATTAACTACACCAGCCTCAGCGCACTGCGAGCACGTGGTACGTGTTTCAAGCTGCAGAGGGCTAACACATTAAAATTCACTAATTCCATTCTTCAAGTGGAAATTGGTGGTGAGGAATCAAAACAAGAGCAAAGGAAAAGCTTTTCCTAGTCATCATAAAATAAATATAAATGCGTCATGTGGTATTTAAAAAAAAAAAGAATAATGCTTTGCTTAAGAAGTGGAAGACTTTTCCTACTATTTTACATCAGGCCAAACTGGATTAATTCATTCTTTTCAAGAGCAGAAAATGTTTTGAAGAGTGTGTTCAACTCAGAATTGACTGCATTCATTTGTAACGTGTGGTGGAAACAGGAAACATGGTTGAAATATAAAGAAAATCTTTTAATAGCTGCTTTAGCTATTGATGTAAAGACAAATGCCTTTCAGCGCAAGGTGTCACGGTTATTTTAACTGAGAACTCATAAAAAACTGAAGGGTTTATCAGCAGTGAGAATCTGCAGAATGATTATAGGCTCTGTGCAAACATAAAACGAAGGGCCACTTCGAGTGTGCGTAGGGCCGGTGGCATTACGGACCATCTGTCCCCTCTCAGATCAACACTCTGGTGAAGAGGACCTCTGACATGGAGGTGGGCCTGAAGAGGACCAGGAGTGGACGGATCATCAAGTCCACCACGGTCAGTCATCCACTTAAAGCTTAACAGCCACCTCTCCCCTCGTACACTGTCACAGCTAGGCGTACACTGTTACGGTTACAGCTAGACGACCTGAAACCCCTTTATGATGCCATAGTCAGTTTAATGTTTTTATGAAAGTTTGCTATTCAGTCTGTTTGCTTTGTTAGATAATTAACCAGTCAACAGAACATAATCTATCTATGAATGTTAACACTGTAAAAGTAACAAGAGTGACATGTTTTGATGTAATTATTTTATTAATAAGACATCGTGTGTGTGTGTGTGTGTGTGTGTGTGTGTGTGTGTGTGTGTGTGTGTGTGTGTGTGTGTGTGTGTGCGCGGGCAGGAGACAAACTTGACTGTGGACAATAAGCTGACACCTAGGAAGGACAAAATGGTTTGAAACTTTTATAAATTCTAATCTGATCTTAATTTGGTATCAATATATTGTAAGTGAAGCTAGTAAATGATTAAGTGTTTGTAACTCAACATATTATTTAAGAAGAGAACAGTATGTGCTTGCAAACCCTGGATCCCGTCATTAAATATACAGCATTTGTATGTGTGTCGAAAAAGTCTTGAAAATGTATTAATAAGTTTAAGGCCCAAAATAATGTCAACAGTCTAACTTAACTGTGGGTGGAAAAATGTCCACACATTACTCATAACTCGATCTGGAAACAAAGAGTTCATCATTTTTGATTGAGGCTGATGAATCAGCTGAACAGGAAAACGTGTAGGAACCCTGTTTGTTTCACAGATGAGTCAGCGCTCGCCGCTTTGGTTTCACAGAATCAGAAGATTCATATAAAACACTGTGTTTTCAGGTTTCTCAGTATGACATCCCCAGCAGCCAGGAAACACCATCCACCACTGCGCCTAAGAAGAGACGCAAATTCAGCGAACCCAAAGAGCGCTATTGACCTCACACCCCACTGCTCACACAGCAGCACAGCTGTATTGATTTACACTGATGTTTTTTTAAATTCACAAGTTATGTAGTTGTGGGTTTTTTTTTTTTTTTTTTTTAAAAAGGAGTTCCACTTGTTTTTGAAAACATTTTAGCAGTATTTTGAGGTTGTTACATAACTGTCAGTGTATTGTTTATTTGAATGAAATACAGATACAAAATATGTTGCTGCAAAAGTGTTTATTTTGCCTTTGAATGGTTATATTTGTTTGACTGGCACCACTCTGTTCATGTGTACAAAGCAGGACTGCAAAACCTCAATAAAATATAAAACTGCAGTATAAAGTGTCATTTGTAGCAGGGTTACAATTGCAGTTTTTTTTTTTTTTTTGAAAAGTCAACAATGCACGATTGCAAAACTGTCTGTGGTTTCCATTGAGTGATGTTATGCGATATTATTCCGATTTAAAGGTGACATCTGCCTCGGTTGGAACAGGCTCCCTGGGGTCTTATACGTCAGGCGCCACCACTGATATGCAAAAGAAGTGTTTCCATTTCATTCTGAAAAACCACCTCATGTGTCAAGTGTATACATTTTTTTCCGACATTTGAGTCTTTTCAAAATCAACACGTTTCCATTACTCGTTTTTAAGTTTGCATTTTCAAATTGTGCATTAAGCAGGTTAATGGAAACGTGAGGCGTTAGTTTGTGTGGCACTTGATTATAAAGTCAGATTGAATGGGATTTATAAGGAGCAACAACAGGCAGGTTATGTTGAGGCAGAGTTGGAAGGAAAGGATTATCTCCTTTTCGTTTAAAACTTCTGTTTGAATGATTTATTTGCGCAGATAAATGCTTGGAAAACTATGGTTTTATTTGATCATTTTAATAAGAAATATATGCAGATGATTTTCTGAAAAAAAGTGAGTAATTGGCTGGTGAGCTGTGTTAGTGTGCAGTGAGGTCAAATGTCCTGCATATATTATGCTGACAGGAATATATTTTAAAATTAAATTCATGTGAACATTTGTTCAGATCTTGTTGTATTTTCCTGTCAACATTGACACAGATGGTGAGGGTGTAAAAAGAGCGGTTTGCAGAGGCTACAGTCATACACTGAGAATGCTGTGGTGCGTGCCAGGACTTTATGAGTCATATTTTTATTAGATGTAAGCAGGCAGTGATAAGGAGCCCTGCACATGTTGTATAAGTACTGTGCACATAGTTGAAGCTTTTGCTTACTTCTAACAACAACTGCATACATTCAGTATCAACTCTGATACAGGAGTTTATGTCTGTATTTTGAGATGATGAGTTTTCACGTGTAGTAATTTTATAGTGGTGTGTATGTGTTTATACAGTTGTGTTGCAGCTCTGGAGGCTGTACAGCCGCAACACTCAGCAGCTGCCTCCATCAGCATTAAGACGCTGTCAGACACCTGTGCTTGTTTCTTGGTTTAGAAAAGGCAATAAGCTACCGTCTGTTACAGTTTAAAGATTTAACAGTTTGAGCTTCCTGCTCTTCCTATCCCATAGGCCAAAAAAAAAAAAAAAAAACTCAATTTCTCCTGCCTCTGGAAAAACAAACCTGCATGTTTGAATAGACCTCGAAATGCCACCATTTGCATGTGAGGTGCCTTAAATGAAGCTGTTAAGTGAAAGTGGATTATATCTGTACACAGTGACCTTTGGGCCCAGATAAGGGCCCATCAGCAGCCTCCCGCCCGGCAAGCTGTGTGTTTTTAATCTCCTATTGTTTTTCCCAGAGAGAGGGACATTTGCTGATAGACTGCCTTAACCCACTGCAAATCAATACTGCAGGAAGCCTTTGTGATGCATATCCAAGCAGCCCCCCGCCCCACATCTCTCTCTCTCTCTCTCTGTGTCTGCGGCAGGCCGGGGGGGGGGGGGCAAAGAGAGACTCCATCAAATCAGCCCTCACTTCCTAACGCTGGCATTGTCTTGACCACCACTTTTATTTCATTGTCTCTGTGTTTTTATGGGTATTTCTGATAACAGGCATAAAGCAGAATGGACTGGGAAATCCACAGTGGACAATATCCACACATTGGCGCATTGACGCTATTTATGAGCTGTGAAATTAATCAGGGTTTCCTAACCTCACAGCCCGACTCTGGTGGCATTTTTCAACACTTTTTTATTATTTTGACGGGGGGGGGGGGGTTCTCTGGGTATTGATAAGTGATGAAGTGCAATGACAGTAAATGACACCTTCACAGGTCTAGTCATGTAATGTAGATAACCAATATCTCTGCTATAGACATTACAACAACACTATATCACAGAAATGAACCGATTCATAGCGCCCAAAAGGCAAAATGTGTCCAATGACATGGAAAATAAAAAGAAACGTTGGAAAATGCACATATTGAGGGATTGTCACGTCTGGCACCCAAAGGAGTCTGACACTTGGAGCTCAGACACCTGAATGCACAAAGACTTGAATATGGACTTCTTTCAATCACATCTTAGTTGAACATGAACAAACAACATAAGAACAGGTTTTCAGGGTATAGAGCGGTGTTCCTGTCAAGCGCGTTCCAAATACCTATAGAGGGGGAAAAGGAATCTAAATTGCGATTTTATTTCGCCTCCACCCTTGATCCTTCACTTGGATCCTGGGACTCTACATCATTTCTGTACACACACGTCTCCCAGAAATGAATTCTGAAATTAAATTCAGGGACACACGTCCAGCGGCTAGTGTTAACAGATCAATCAGCTGGTCAAACAGCAGGAGGGGCCCGCTGGACGCCTCTGCAGACCAATCAGAAATCTGGGTCCGTTCTGTCTGAGTCGATAGCGTAGGTCCATGGCCGCCTGTGTACGGTCAAGGCAAGACCCACTGACAGTCTGATGGACAGACAGCCGCAGTCCATCCCAGGGCTCCATATAGATTAAAGCCAGCTTCTGTGAGCCTATAGTCGCGGTGCGGTGATTGTGCCTGCAGGGCCTATAGGCCCCAAGGGGGGGCTGGGCTTTACAGCAGGAGGGGGAGGAGCGAGGGATGGAGTGGACATCCAGCCCAGGGACCGTGACCCCTTTGACCTTGCCAGAAGGGCAGCAAATGTTTCCGAGCTGATTAGCGCTTCCCCAGCAGAGTACCCCGCTCACTGCAGAGGCGTTGGAGGAAAATGTGTCATTCACTTATTTCTGAAAAAAAAAAAAACTGTTAAGCGAGAACAAGAATGAAATAAATAAATTTTTTTGATAAGTGCCTAAAAGGACTGAACATTCTTATACTGTTTCATAAAATAGCAATTCATATGTTACCAGAGGTCAAAGGTGACCAGATACTATATTTAAGGCCAACTTTGAGGAACTTTTACTTTATTTGTACGTTTGTTCCACTACATTTAATTGAGAGCTAGTTTGACTCACTCAATACATTATCTGCGTACAGAAATTAGGATGCATTGTTGTAGATTAGACTACACAAATATGCAAGTAGCTCCAGTGGCTCCTGAATGATGCTTCCTCTTACTTTAGATACTGAAGTACATTTTGCTGTTGAGGCAAGGAAGTTTTAACTGTATACCACCTTCCAATAACAAGCCAGTTCAAAGTGCTGTACGTAAGACACAAAAGGCATTAAAACAAGATACAAAGCAATGGCTGTGACTCAGGCGGTAGAACAGGTTAGAGGTTTAATCCCCAGTTTCTGTCCATGTAAGTCACTTTGGATAAAAATGTCAGCCAAATGATTAAATGTAGATGTAAAAAGACACATTAGCATGTAAAAAAGAGTAAAATAAAATATAAAAACATTTTATAAAACAGAAAATAAAAATATAGTGCAGTTCAAATTTAATTTGATAAAAGGCAGTGGCAACAAGTTTTAAGTATAGATTCAAAACAACTGAGAGTTGAAGCAGACTTCAGGTGGTGGAGTTTGTTTACATTGACATATTTCCACTCTAACCTAAGTATGGAATTAAAAATGTCTTCCACTGTTCTATGTTTACACAGAGAGAACATTACTGTAACAGCAGGGGATGAATTCTCAAGTGGGAATGAAATATCCAAAACAACCACTAGGGGGCGATACGTAGCCATGGAATGAGCTGCAATACTGAGGCCCCTACAGATAACTCCTGCTGCCTTGTGTCGTGACAGAAAAGCATCTCCTTTCTCATGCATGCCTTAATCAGCTCGTACAGTTGGCCTCCACACTGTACACAATTTAAAAAGCATGCGATCCTACTAAACAGCCAACACGAGGCTATTCAACTTGTCTTTTGAGAGACACCGCGGTGGAGTCAACGGTATTGATCCAAATAAGGAATGATAAAAGGAGGGGAGGCTGAGAGCAGGTGGTAGTGGGCCAGCAGATTCAGGGATTTAGTCGCTCACCGGGTATTTATGGTCAGCGCTGCCGAGTGGCGAGGGGGACCAGTACCTACTCGAAACAGATGCTCAAAGCAATGGGATGTGCCCCCATTGTGATCAGAGTGGACAGCTGAATTGTTTACCACCAAAGGGCCCTTTTCTTCAGCGGCAGGCCTGCGCACAATGGGGCCCCCACCGCACTGACACACTGAGGATTTCTGCAGGGGGAAGCAGAGGAGGGTGTGTGCGTGTGTGGTGGGGGGTTACATGTGCATCGAGGGATAGGGGGTTTATAGGGTGAGCCTCTGTCCGTACCCCCTTTTTTCTTTCTCTGTGCTCAGATGGACCTCTGTGTGCCCCCCCCCAGCTCCTCCACAAAGCCCCCCTAAAGCTACCGGAGGGCAGGGGTTTAAATGTCACGCTTGGCCATCAGAGCGCCCAGCCCCCGGCTCGTGTCTCCTGGGGGAAGCACGCCAAGAGACAGGGAGTGGGACGGAGGAAAGCTAAGGGGAGGGAGACACTTGCCCTTGCCCCATTGTCCATTACGATAGGCATGAGCTGCTAACTGACTCCAAATCAAGTGTATCCTCTCGCCACGCGCCCTGGCCTTGTCCTGCTCTTGCTCAAACACAAAGGCCCTCTGTGTTTTTATTTTTTCAACCATCCATAGGTGAATAGCAGCGTTGGTCATGGTATGTTTGACAGAGCAGCTTAAAGGAGGCTGCAGAGTCTAACTTCAGCTGGCCACTGGGCTGAATGATAAACACGGTTTGTCATCCAGAGACGATCAAGATCCATCCACATTGCACTCCGGTGAGCTCTTACATGACAAAAATCAATGCTAACTTTTTGCGTTCAGTCACATAAGAGGGACCTCAAAATGTTAAAGCAGGTAGAGGGGGGAAGGAAGGGGGGGGGGTGGTGGCAAAGTGTCAGGCTGAAATACAAGTACAGGACGAAATATACGAGCTGCCGGCCAACTTTATCCCAGCCCAAGGTCCTGGCCCATACTTTACCCACCCACAAGATTGAGTGTTTTATGTATCTATTTGTTCTAAATAGTGGCACACTTGACCTTGAGGTAAGATGTGTGTGCTTGCAGCCTGGCCCGGGAATCATCCCTCCTGTCAGGCACGGGAGGGAGTGACCTTGAACCGCCGAGGCGCAGGCGTAGCTGAGTGCACAAACTCATTTAACTCCCGGGTTTGTTATCGACATGCTGTAATCGTTAACATTATGGATGATGAATAACTACTGACTGCCGTATACCTTGCGCAATATGTCGCCGTGCCACGTAGACTTTGGCTAGCCAAGGGCCCACTATGGCAGACATGCCGCTGCTGATGGTCAGGTGACTAGAGGGCCACATCACTTAGACTTGTTTTTCCACCCAATCATAGCAACAACTCATCACGAATGCCAGCAAAAGCACACTGAGGTGCTTAAGGACATAGATCACTTCTGTGCTTTACACTTTTTTTTTTTTAGCACACATACCTCTGTGTGTACTCAGGAACACTTAACCTCCAGCATCAGCTGTTAAGGCATCTGCAGTGGATTTTTTTTTTCCTCTCTGACTGTGTATTGATCATTGTAAATGGGTGAATTTACTGTAGTTGCTGAAAAAATGCAGAAAAAGGACAAAGACAATGTTGTGGTCAACGCTGCCAGAGCTGGAGGCATGAATTTTAAAATTGTGTTGTTTTTTTTAGAGAAAGAGAGTTAGTGGTAAAGTATTTATGAAGTACTTTGTGAGAAGGCCACAGAAAAAAGCACAAAAATGTTGGGACATTTTTGTTGCGTTCAAATTCTGTTATAGTAAAATCAAGCGGTTTGCCTTTGTTTTATTCGTTTCTTTTGTAGATGTAGCGGACATTCTTGTTTGCATTTCCACTGCTTGTGAGCAGCCATTTCCATCAGGTAAAATAGTCTGATGCCAAATTAAGATGCAATACATTATCTAAAAGTAAGCATTTTAACTAGAAAACAGAGCCCCTAGAACTGTCTTTAATGACAAGCAATACTCCAAACAGAAGTAAAAAAAAAAGATACAGTATCATTCTGATTCTTCACATTTCAGCTGAGAACTTTTAAGAAGTAGATGTGGAGGAATGACCATTAAGAAGTGTTAATATTCAATTTTGCACTTTAGTATCTTTAACCCTAATTACTAAAAGGGTGTGACAAATAATCAATAATGCGATATGTCATGATGTGCTCTCCTGTGATATGGTATCGATATTCTGCTGCGTTTCTCATGTGATACTAAGGCCGAGGTCTTTCCTTCATTTACCTCAACTAAAGCTAAAAGATTTTTGAAAACTTGACTTTAAATCTCCATGTAACTTTAATTATGTGTTTATGATAAAATAAGCAACAAACTTAAAATTAGAAAACAACGTCTTAGTTGATAATAGTTTAACACTCTGCTTCAGTAGTGTGAGGTAGTTTTTATCAGATTTGACCTCTCTCTTTGACAACATGAGCAAACAATCCAATAAATATCTTCAGATTCTGACTCTGACTGTAGTGTTGCTAAGATCTGATTGGTGTGAGTAATACCTGACCTCACCTTTTTCCAATATTATCCCCATCCACTTCAAACCAGCGAGAAAAACACAGAAAAACACAATTACAGATCTGCTATGTCAAAGAATCAGTATGGGTCTAACTTTGGAAGGTTATGTTGTGTTCATGAAGAACCCCAGCTTTTATAGTAGGGATCAGATTTAGAAAATACGTTTTATGGGCCTTGAATTAAGTCACTTCCTTTCATCTCAGTCATCTATAAAAACTGTAAAATGGAATTTTATCAGGTGGTAATAAATATGGTTTATGATAGATTCATATGTTTGAGGGGTTGTATGAGGGGTACACTTTCTTATGAAGATATTTTACGTGTTGTTTTTGATTTTCTTGCTATTGATTGCATATTACAGAATATGAAAAAAAACATGGTTATCATGGGCAAAATCTATTTGTTTTTACCATTAAGATTAGCATAACAGATGCATCACCCTTAGAATAGAATACAATATAGAATACAGCATAATAATCGACTTGAACAAAATTAAATTAAAACAAAAAAAGTACAATATGATGTAATACTGTAGTGAAATAAAACAATACTGAAAACCTGCAAAAAAGCATCTGTCAGGCTTGACATACAGTGAAATACTAAACACAAAACCAAGTCACTGCTGTTTAGCAGTCTCTCACAACTTGCCGAGAAGTTTGTGGCTGCGCTGAATGTGCATTTCATATACAGTAAGTCAGAGTTTCCAAAGCAGGTCTGCAGTTTGACCACATACATAATATGCCTGAGGGGAGAAGAAAAAGTTTGGTAGATTTTCCTCTCTCTCTCTCTCTCTCTCTCTCTCTCTGACGGCCTTGGGAGTTTGACTTCTGCCCTTCCAGTGTTTTCTTCCTCTCCAGGCTTTTAGGGCTTTTCATCTCGCTTAGGTGCAAGGGCAGCCACTTCTCTCCTCTCCCAGCCCCTTCCTCCCATCCAGCATGCACATACACATGCGGATTTCCATTTCGGCTATAGCGCAAGATTAGCTGCTCCACCACCCCAAGGCTGGCTTAAGACAGGAGGGCAGACATCCAGCAGTGTTGGTGGGATGCATGTGGTGGAGAGGATCCCCCAAGACGCGTTAGAGGCCACAGTGGATTCTATGGATGAATCCTCAAAACATGCGCTTGTCTAGGATGAGCTGTGTTGTGAAGTGTCAACTTGATGGCCTCACATTAGCCCTGCACTGCAAGGGAAAAAGACATAATTAAGTGCCCACTGTATACTTACAGATTTATGTTGGAGAAAGCCACTTAAGCTGATGGATTTTCTTTGTTTTCTTCTCTACATGAAGTAATACAGCTGTCAAGTTTTAATTGTCAAAATGGTCAGGCCAGTAAAATGTTGGTGCCCCTGTCACGTCATTTTGCTTGGATCTTGAATCTTGACTCCAATGCTGCCTTCTGGTGTTTTGAAATTTAGGCTCGTGGCATAATACCCAATATATTGTTATTTTAAGGAAAGATGAACTGACTCAGAAATACCATTATTTGGCATTTCACAGGGGCTTTACATCACTTCACTTTATCCACATCAGTAAATAAAACCTGCTTAAAACAAAATGTAAAAGATTTCAATCACTGTTTCGGTCGTCTCTAAGTTTAGAATTTATTTGTCGATGTTTTGATATATCCGTTTCTGAGATTTCTGCCTTCACTCTAATATACAAGTGCATCCGGAAAGTATTCACACCCCTTCACTTTCCCCACATTTTGTTATGTTACAGCCTTATTCCAAAATGGATTAAATTCCTTTTTTTTCCTCATAAATCTTCACACAATACCCCATAATGACAAAGCGAAAAAGGTTTTTTTTAGAAATTTTTGCAAATTTATTAAAAATAAAGAACTGAAATATCACATGTACATAAGTATTCACACCCTTTACTCAGTACTTTGTTGAGGCACCCTTGGCAGCGATTACAGCCTCAAGTCTTCTTGGGTATGAAGCTACATCCAAATAGCATGATGCTGCCACCACCAAGCTTTACCGTAGGGATGGTATTAGCCAGGTGATGAGAGGTGCCGGGTTTCCTCCAGACATGACGCTTGGCATTCAGGCCAAAGAGTTCAATCTTGGTTTCATCAGACCAGAGAATCTTGTTTCTCATGGTCTGAGAGTCCTTTAGGTGCCTTCTGGCAAACTCCAAGCAGACTGTCATGTGCCTTTTACTGAGTAGAGGCTTCTGTCTGGCCACTCTACCATAAAGGCTTTATTGGTGGTGCTGCAGAGATGGTTGTCCTTCTGGAAGGTTCTCCCATCTCCACAGAGGAATGCTGGAGCTCTGTCAGAGAGGCCAATCCGGTTCTTGGTCACCTCCCTGACCAGGTCCCTTCTCCCCCAATTGCTCAGTTTGGCTGGTGCTCTGACATGCACAGTCAACAGTGGGACCTTATATAGACAGGTGTGTGCCTTTCCAAATCATGTCCAATCAATTGAATTTACTACAGGTGGACTCCAATCAAGTTGTAGAAACGTCTCAAGGATGATCAGTGGAAACAGGATGCACCTGAGCTCACTTTTGAGTGTCATAGTAAAGGGAGTGAATACTTATGGTACATGCGATATTTCAGTTTTTTATTTTTAATAGATTTGCAAGAATTTCTAAAATAACTTTTTCGCTTTGTCATTATGGGGTATTGTGTTTAGATTGATGAGAAAAAAAAGGAATTTAATCCATTTTGGAATAAGGCTGTAACACAACAAAATGTGGGGGAAGTGAAGGGGTGTGAATACTTTCCGGATGCACTGTAGAAGGAGGTGAATCTAATTGGATTTGTGGTGCTCAAAGCACTGAAAATTACATCTAAAAAATTCATCAGCTACATGTCTTTCCAGTCTCCGTTTCACTGGATAACCAACAGAACATGTTGTCAACAGTCTTAATGGGGACTTTTTCTTCAGTACATTGTAGTTTCAATAAAAGGTATTTCATTTTAGTTTTTAAAATATAGATTTTCAATGTTTTGAACACCACAAACGGCATTTCTTTTACCTGTGCTGGTGTGTTGTTGAAAATATCTTAAAGCATCAGCAAATAAAACCAGGTCTCACAGTTTGCTTGGGATAATTTGGATGAACTGACCCTTCCAGTCACTTTTGGGTTATCATCTTTTACAGCAGTGCACAGAAACAGACATATATTTATTGGAAAATGTTGTGCTGCTCTACAGAGCTCAACAGACTTACATGCAAGCCTTGATTAGTCAAACCACAATGACCGGACCACAAACCTCCAACAAGCCCATCTGACAGATCAGGCATCCACTGGCAATAGCGCCCGTTACAACTGACCCGTAACATGTGGCCCAACTACAACTAAATTGTAGCTGAATTATTGATACAGTGGCGTCAGCCGCTTTGCAAGTGGGGGCATGAAAGGGAGCCAACATGGGAATGGTCTGCTAATTTTATATGGGAGCCTCAGGGCACATTCCTCCCAGTGAAGACCAAACATATTGACATATGTGTGTAGGGGGAGAGACTGTATATAATATCAGCCCGGTGCTGAAGCAGAAAAACGGACAATGTGACTCTCTATACAGACTCGACCTCCGTCTACACATGTTGTGTCCTCCATATTTCTGTAAATATGGCTATAAAATCCGTGGATTTGAGTGCTGAGATGATGCATGTATGAAGAACTTGGCAGGTTTGAGTAAAAATGTAGGCAATATCCTTTTCTCTTTTGCTCTCCCGCTTTTTTCGATTGCTCCCCTGGAATCATTACAGCTAAAATGTTTGTTTCACATTCATTTGTCAGTGTAATATCAATACTGTATGGAGAAATGGTAAGACGAATGGTGATATATGGGATCAAGTCGTTTAGAGGGGGAGAGGGGGGGGTTGGGTGCTGTTTGTAGCTAAGCCAAGGTTGTTGACCATCAGTGAGCTAGCTGGCTAATTTCTCCAGAAGTGTCCAAAAGCCTTTGTGTCCTCAGTGCACTTTTATTTCCACCTCTCTTGGAATTGTGATGACCGTGCCTCGGGGCGACAAAGACACCTTGAGGAGCGCCCACCTTTAAATCCGCTGCTCCATGACTTCAACCATGACCCCTCGCTGGAGGGATCCCTCAGGCGAGATTTAAACGAGCTCCCCCAGGTCTGCAGAGGCTCCTCTATTCACCGTCACATTTTTAAAGACATGAATTGGCCCTCTCTGATGGCTGATTGTAAAATTTATTTGAGTAAAAAAAAGAGAAGATTTGGATAAATTTATATAAAAACTTACATATGTGGATAAATGTGCCGTGACAAACGTGTGTAAACAGTGTTGCCAGGGAGAGGAAAAAGGCTGATTTTGGAGTGACTGTGACAGAAAGACAGAAGGAATGCTGAGGCCCCTGCAACCCCCTTTTCCTGTCTTTCTTTCTGTCTTTCTGTCTTGTTTCTTTTTTGCTTTTCTTTCCATCATTATCCATAAAATAAGGGAATCCCTGCAGTACTCCAAAGACAAAAACACATTTACTGTATTTACATGTCATCAGCCTCCAGGCCTCTTCCTTTTAATTTCATCATTTTCCAATCTTCTTTTTTTTTTCATGTGCAATACTATCGCTTACATTTTTACAATTCCTTTCTCTCTCTCTTTTTTTTTTTGCTATTATGGAGGACGAGTGGCGAGAAAAGCATACAATATACAGGCTATTGATCCACGCCCATCACTGCAGAAAAAAAGTCGGTTCAGGGGGTGGGGGAAAGGAGGGGGACTGGACACAGCGATCGATAACCTACTCTATCAGCCGTTTCCATGGCAACCGGCCGAGCAAGGACAGAGGGCTGCCATGCATTTTGCACCTGTCTATTTCATATACCTATTGTGATAATGAAAGTGTCAGGGAAACGAATGCAAAGGTGACGTGGGGCTCCAGCCCAGCGTCAACTTCCACAATTAAAGAAATTACATAAAGGTTAATAGCTTGCTGGAAAAGAGAGGTGAAAAATGGTAGCGAGGGCGGGGGTTCTAGAGGGATTTCGGTGACCTCCTCCTCTCCCTGATGTGGGTTGAAGGACGCTTGAAGGCAAAATAGGTTGCAGCAAGTCGGGTGCAAATCCGGGTGCTTGAGTTCTGGGTTGTTTTCAGAAAAACATGCACAGATGACAGTTTAAAATCGGCAGTTGTTTCCTGACATTGGAGACGGGGCCTCTTTTGTGGTTGACCCCAATTTGGAGGTCGAGCAAGCATGATCAATGTGCTGGCCATTAGCTCACCATGAGCAACTGTAGGCACAAGAGCAGAGAAATATAGCCGGGTAGATACAAAAAAGGAGTGAGGAACGAAAGCAGGCGGGAGGGAGGGAGCGGCGCTGTTGGCCGAGGTTAGCCGAAGCTTTCTTCAGATCAAAACCCAGTAGGCTGAGCCAGACAGACTGTCAGGAGAACTTGACACCCAGACGACCACTGAATCGCCGTCTGTCTGACCGTGGTGGGCATTGAACTTCCAACCCCCTTTGAACCGGAGGCTCATTGGCTCCAGAGCTGTGGTGCTGAGCTGGGTCGGCCCTAAGTGAAGGGGATGAATATCATGATCTGGGTCCCGTGTTGATCATGTGCCATATTGATCTCCAATCGAAACTACTGCTGAAAACGCAGGATTGAGAGGGAGAGAGTAAGAGAGAGAGTGGGAGGGAAGGCAATCAGCTGTGGCTACTCGCTACGGTCAGTGGCCCTGTATCAGGCTGCTGTGGTTTGCCGACGTTGCTGCAGAGGAGGAAACGGTGGTTTTAAAGAGTATCGTAAGCCACGAGTGCAACGCATCTAGCTTACATGCATTTCTTTGAGGGTTCCCCTCTGTATTGGTGTATTCTTGTGTACTTTCATTGATGCAGTCATGAATGACAAATCACAGACCACAATGGATTTTCTTGAATGCCAGCAGAGTGAAACTCGAGCATGAACGCAGCATGTCGGCGAGTGGGAAGCTGCACCACTGAGGAAGACACAGCGGTCGTCCTCCAGCACCAGAGGCACTCTGTGTTTTGTGAGCTGTGACAGGGAGCTATTGACGGGCACGTGGCTCTGCAGTGTTGTTCAGGGGCCACTGGCCACTGCACTGACCTTTGACACCCCAACCATGCCTCTGCTCCATTGTTAGGGGAAGAGGAGGAAGAAAGAGGAGCAGGAGGAAGGGGGGGGGGGGTAGATGACCCTTGAGCTTCTTGAATTCTCCCTCCCCCATAGCCTCACCCCTCCCATCCCAACACCTCCATCCATCCCTCCCCCCTTCTCTTACCCTCTCTCCCTCCCCACACACACTCCACCTTATGCCGATCAATGACAGTTTCATGTGGCTTCTCTGGGCCTGCAGTGACGTGTGTCCTATTGATTTATCGACATTACTCCAGGCAAGCGAACCCAGAAGCCCCCTCTCTCAGTAGGCAGCCAGGCTCCAGTCCAGCAGAGGTTTACCTCCCCCTGCGCCGGGTGGGCCCATGCCAAGTCATCCAACTGTACCGGGCTCTCCGGAAACAGCAGTGCATTAGCTACACACAACCGAACAGTATTTTTGTGTGGATGCATGTCTGTGTATGTCGCTGAGAATGCTTTTAGGCATCACCCCCCCCCTCTTTGCCCATCTAGTTTCAGCCTGTCCCCCCTCTTCTGCCCTGCACTCCATGGGACATGTAATGGGGACAATGAGTGAGACACCCTGGCACTCACAAACACATTTACTGTCGCCTCCGATTTCCAGAGGCGACTATTCCACTTTTATGGTTAAAAGGTTCTTTTCTTTCGTCTGTGTCAATGTCATGCCTCTGTGGCCATGGCTCATCCTCGTGGCTATTACTCTCATCTGCCCCTTTTTCCTCTCTTTTACTGGGGTGTGTTTGTGGGGGGGGTGGGGCAACCCATCCTTTTACACTCTGCCCCCACCCCCTCAGGCTCTCCTGTGTCCAGTGAAAGGCCAGTGGATTCAGGGAGGGAGGGGAAGAGGGCAGCTGGACACTCCCCGTGGCCTGGCTAGCCACTGATTTGGGGGTCATGGGGGGGGTGGGGGGGGGGGGGGGGGGGGGGGGGGGGGGGGGGTTGATCCAACACCATTAGGATAGTACTGCTGCGATGGCAGCTGGCCCTCAAAAAAGGAGAAGTAGAGGGGGGGTCAGGGGAGGCTCAGAGATCAGTGACCTGGCCACAGTGTCCAGCTGGGGCATCATTTCACGGCCCACCTCCGGCCACGTGCTGGATGACCATCTGGGGATCTGGCAAACCCCTCAAGAGCATCATCTTCTTAGTTGCAGGCATGGACAACAACAAAAGTCAAGAAATCTGTCAGCCTAATCTGGAGAGAGGTGGGAGGGGGCACTGCAGCTGCCTGTTGTAGTTTGGCATCAAGTGTGGTGCGCATCTGCTGTTTAATGCAATGCAGTGCAGTATTTGCACCTCACAAGTGCTCTGATCTTTTTGATTAATTTCTGATGCACAGTCTCTCTCTTACTATATATTTTCATGGACCATTACAGATAATTATTTTTCTATAAAATATCAGAAAATAGTGAAAAATCATTGTTTCCCAGAGCCCATTGTGCTGTCTTCAAATTGCTTTTTTGTCCAATCATCAGTCCATCCTCCAAAGATATTCATTTTACAAAGATTTAAAACATAGACAAGCAGCGAATCCTCACTTTTGAGAATATACAACCGGATAATGTTTGGCATTTTTGCTTGATAAATGACTTCATTGATTCATTGATTATGAAAATTGTTGTTTTTCTCACTCTCACAGAAATATGATTGATTGGTTGATTGATTTATCGTTGCTACACTACATCTTACTCTACTTTCTATGGCTCCAAGATGACTGTAGTTTAAATATCTGTTGGACTGCACTTCTGAAGTGGTGTCCCACGAAGGTTAAAGGTGATTTTAAATAGAATTCCTCCTCTAAAGTGCAGAAGAGCACAGGAGAGGGCGGCGGGGTGGGGTGGGGTGGGGGAGTCACTCAGCAGCCCAGATGGACCACCAGATTCTCTTTTAGCTGAGCCGTTCAGTTTGATGGCTCTGATCGGAGAACAGATTAGCACTGGTTTGTTGTCAGTGCTAACGTCACCCCTCCTTCTCCTCTTCCTCCTCCCCTTCTTTCTTCCTCCTCCACCCTCTTTCCTCCCCCATCCTTTCATCATCCTCTCCTTCTCCCCGAGCCTTCTGTCTTAAACTGTTTAAGGTGATCGAATTTTGCCCATCCTCCCAATGTGGTCGGAGAGGATCAAAGGTTGCTGACCCCAGCCTGATTGTAAAGGTTGTGGAAGGGGAACCTCCATAATAAATAGAGGTCCCACTAAACAGATCTGACCTTCTAGATGTTTCTATGAGCTTAAAAAAATCTCTGTCTTTATTTTTGGGAATCCTGTAATCCCCTTAACAATTTATCATTGTTCTGCTAATGAAAGTGATCTTTGCGTTCATGTCTGATAGGTTTCTAATTAGATTCACATAGACCCATGTGGAAATGATCCAAAGAATGAGCCAGGGGAGGAATGGAGTGGTGGAGTTATTGCTCTCAGAAACACTGGAGTGCTCCAATGTGCTGAAAGAAATTCATAAATGTGGTGGAAGGGTGGGGTGGGCTGCAATTGTGCACCAGTGTAATCTTTGGTCAGCACTTCTTCATGGCCGATACTGCGATAGGAAAGAAATCGTCTTCTGAAATTTGATTAATTGCTGTCTCTCCGCCTCTCAATCCAAACATTGGTGGAAATGGAGGATGGTTGACAGGACAGATACATCAGCCTCGAGAGCCGCAAGCCCCTGGCAAGCAGAGGCATTTCTTATCCTGTAACAGGATATCCACATACAGTGAGGTGTGGAAAAGTGAGAACTGCATCGTCTTCATTTGGCCATAACAAGGGAGATGGGGGGGGG
>NW_019174347.1:1466980-1524389 GCF_002260705.1 Seriola dumerili
GGGGTAAGGAGGGGGAGGGATGGGGAGGGGAGGGGAGGGGGAGTCAGCTAGCCAGCCAGCCAGCCAGCCAGGCAGGCAGCTCGCTAGGTTGGGCCGAGGCGTATCGATTGATTTCCCAATAGCCTCTGGTCCATGAGCGGCGAACCCTGGCCCCGGTTGCTAGGTGACCACACCATCCAAGATGGAGAGCAGGGTGATGAAGGGTGACAGCAGCTCTGAGGGTCAGTGGGGCCACTGGTCATTCTGCGGCCCCTCTGGGACGCTCCGGACATGCAGATAATGCAATGAAACTGGACCTCAGCTCTCAGGGAAAAACGGGCGAAGCAAGAATATAGAAAGACAATATCACCGAGAGTTGTCCACCATCTTTGTTCGAGTCTGCGTGTCGCGCTGTAGCTGTATATGTATGTTTATGACAGACATTACAGAGAATAAAATTGGAAAGCAGCTGTTACATCGGTTTTATGGAAATCATGTGAGGTTTCAGGTTTCCAGTCGTCGAATATTCTGCAAAAAATAGATTCCCCTGAAAAATATTTATGACACCCGAGTGATTCCAAAGAAGCCGTTGACCATATATGAAAATATTGATTTGACAAACAAAGGGCTATTCAAATAGTCATTGTCCAAAACGTATTGCCTAAATTTGAAGATGTGGGGATATTGTCTTTTCACAATCACAGTAAAAAAAAAACACACCGCTGTTCTCATTACAGGGACCAAAGCAATTTACTGAAATGTGCAATTTAATAAATCACAGAGGAGGTCGAGGAAATTTATTGTCATAGTTCTGTCAAAGTAAATATGCAGCCTTCAGTTTTTAGGGTCAATAGAAGGGAGTGAAAGAGTTCAGTTATGCATTCACACCATAGAATTAAATGCAATGTATGTAGTACAGTGTTTTATTCCTATTAATGAGATATCTACACATTTATAAAAATGGCACCCTGGATTCCAAACTGATTACAGGCTCACATTTTATAGCATTTTATTAAAGTATGACTCATGACAAGACCTCTCCTCATAAAAAAAATATAAATTTTTACTGTTTTAAATGAGCAGTTGGTGAAACCCTTCAATCTAAAAGCAGAATAAATGTTCGGTGACTTCTCGCAAACCTTCCGCGATCTGAACAGTACAAAAGAAAAATACTGTAAACATGAACTGGCCATAATCTATATCACATATTCCACAATGATACATGATACCGTAGCGCTTTTCTACATATCGATTGCTGCACTGTGCGAGTGAAAAATGATACGGAGGGCAAAAGAGAAGAAGAAAAAGCAGGAGGAGGAGGAGGAGGAGGAAAAGAAGAAGGGGGGGGGTGGATATAAACTGGGAGACAAATGTAAAAGGATCTACATCACACTGTAAGCTCTGCACTGAGAGAGAAGTTACCAGAAGGCAAAAAAAAGCAGCACAGGAGGGGGTGTGAGGTTTGTGTGTGTGTGTTGGTGTGTGTTGTGTGTGTGTGTGTGTCGGGTTGAGGGTCATGGGGAGAAACCCATCCAGTCAGCCCTGAAAGGCCACCTTGCATTCTGGCTGTTGCTTGTGTTCTTCCTGTATGAAGGATTTCCCTTCATCCTGTGCCATGCCTCTCATGTCGTCCTCAGAAGGAGCCTGAGCGTTTTCATGTCTGTTGGAGTTCCATATCCTGAGGAGGGAGGACTTATGTGTCTCTGTGTGTGCGCTTGTGTGTTTTCCTCCCTCCTATCTATTAATAATATTGGGGAGAGCGAGACAGGGAGATAGAAGTGGATGTTTGCTTTGGTACAAGGCGATATGTTTCTCTGTTTGCAGCCCTAAGCTGTGCGAGTATTCAGCTCTTAAATATTCCCTTCCCTTGTGATTCCAAACTATCTCTTGCCCTAAAGGGCTGCATGGACCTCCCTGGCCAAATATCCACATACCTTTAACAGCAGCTGAAAGAGGAGAGGAAGGGAGAGGGAAAAGAGCAAAACTATAAACCGAGTCATGTCCCAGACATCTGGGAAATGGTCATATCTCACAAAAGACCATCACAATAACTAAAAACCTGAGTATGTTTAAATCTTTTGCCAAAAATCTTGGTGTCATTTTTTATTCTGATCTCATCTTTGAGAAGCAAATCAATTTGACACTTCGATCCAGCTGTGGACAATTTCCAGAATCAAGCCTTTCCTCTGGCCCCTGCGATCTGGAGAAAGTCACCCCACTCCTTCATGTCTCGTCACCTAAACTATTGCAGTTCCTTCAATATCAGTCGGTCGTCCTCCTCCCAGCTGCCGTGAAAAAGACTGATTCAGTCTGTGCCAGCCTGCCTTCATTGGCGTCCAGCGAGGCATAGAATTGATTTTAAAATCTTACTTTTTGTTTTAAAGGCTAAATGGCCTCTTCTTACATCTCTGACCTTTCAAACCCTCAAATCCAAAACCAATCCTCTAGGTCTCTGAAGTCTTTAGTGACCTAAAGCTGGTGGCTGCTTCGCATTCTCGGCTGAAACCGACGAGTCGTCCAAAGTAAACAACAAAGTTTAGTTTCTCACACATACCTGCAAGACAGGATTATCAGAGTCATTGTCAGACTCCGGCCGTGGTTTAAAGAAACAAGCATTGATGGAGTGTGAGCGATCTTCATTGTCAAAATCTCACACTTTTTTGACCCTTCCATTCGACCCAAAATCCTCCTAGCAAAGGTTTTGCAGCAATATAAGAACACCGTGCTGCTTCCATATTTACCTCTTGGACACAATAGCCATAATTAGCATGACCACAAGAGGTCCTTGTCTTGTGAACAAGGTCTTTGTAAGGTTTTGAGTGACCAACCGTCTCACCGCAAAGGGAAATGCAAAGGGAATCAAGCCTTTGCCGTTGTGACACCTGGTCTGGGGAAAGGCCTCCCTCTAAATGGCAGGAGTATCCCCGCAGATGAAACTTTAAAGTCCTGCCTCAAAGGCCATTTTTATTCCTTGGCATTTGGACTTGCGTCACAATCTCACACAAACTGTGTATTATCTGTGTCGCTTGTTCTTACATCGACAATTTTTATCGTCGCCTTGAAAAGTGACGAAAACCGTGCAGCGCTCTGGTGAACTTGTTGTTTTTAAATGAGCTTTCTAAATAAAGTGACTCGACTAAATTACAGCGAAGGGCCGCTGCACCCAAGACAGTCCTCTAGCTGTGTATTTGTGTGTGTGTGTCCCTGTGTGTGTGTGTGTTTAGCAGTGGAGAGCGAGGGGGAGGTGGATGGAGATGGTATCAATCGCCAAGCCAGGCCATTGAATGTATTGATTAGTTACCTTTCTTATTAACATGCTGATTAAAGAGAGAAGGGAGAGAGAGAGAGAGAGAGAGAGGGAGAGGGAGTGAAAGAGAGGCGGACAAGGCTGCACACACACACACACTCCTCGCCTTGCCTCGGACGGACGGACGGAGAGGAAGCAGCAGCCGCGGCCGTGGAAGAGAAAAGGATGCAGAGTGGATTTAACAGCCGAGTGGGGAAGGAAAATCAGGGAATAACTGGGAAGAGGAGGAGAGAGGGAAGCGAGGAGCGGATGCAAAGAGAAGAAGAGGAGGAGGAGGATGAGGAAGAGGAGGAGGATGATGAGGAGGAGGAGGAGGGGGGGATGCAAAGGAGGAGGGGTGGGGGCGACCTGACTGGAAAACCAAGGAAGGAAAAAGCAACCCTGCTGCCTTTGATTCCCCCGAGTTACATTGGCTAACTGGCTGGAGAGACTGACACACACTTTTGCGCTGTGAGACACACACATTTACACCCACACCAGATCTCTCTCTCACACACACAAACACAAACACACACACACACGCACACCTGCACCTACACTTAAGGCTGGCAGGCCGAGGCTAAAGCATGCATTATGGCAGCAGAAAATAGCTCAGTGTGTATGTGTCTGTGATTGACTGATCGATATGCAGATGCTTTTTAAGTGGTATTTTTATCAGTGGGTGACCATGTTAAACAGCGTGTGGCAAGGGAATTCTTAAGATGCACGCCAAGGTTTTCCGAGAAAGGCTTTTTTTTTTTTTTTATTCCGAGAGGGACCGGAAGGTGTTGAGGGCAAGATGGAAGGAGGGGAAGGGAGGGAGGGAGGGAGGGAGAGAGGGAGAGAGGGAGAGAGGCAAAGGATGCAGGTAGACGCAGACTTGTTTATTTGTATGTTTGTTTGGAAGCGTTTGAGTGGGTGTGTCTGCATGTTTTATTGGAGGAGGAGGAGGGGGAGGAGGTGTTGGAGTATTTCACCACGCAGCAGGATCAGAACAGAAACTGACATATGCTGAATGTATATGGCGTCTGATTGGAGCAAGAAACTGTTACAGGCAGCTTGTACAGTTTGCTGTGTTGTTTGTTTTGCAGCTAGTGGCTCCTGCTGTGTTTAATGTGGTTGTGGAGGAGCGTGCAACCTGTAGTGACAACACTACAGGCCCTGACATGTGTGCAGTGTAGGGGCTTCTCATGCATATGTTTCTATTTTAAAAAACATGTGTGATGTGTGTATTTCATGTGAGCTAAAATTGGCTAAGAGATGTCTCACCCTGCTCTTGTTTTTACAGTCTTAAATTAGAAAACAGGAAGAAAACAACAAAACATTTTTTTAATGTCGCTATTTGCTTGCTTACTTATACTTTTTTTCTTTTAATTTGAAATGAATAATCTTTCAAAAATGACCTGGTAAAGTGACTTTAAACCAATTTTCTATATTAGAAACTGTTAATGATGCAAATTATATTCATGGTCGTCATGTAGCAGCTCATTGAACTCCCAGAAGAAATTTAAAATAGATTAATTATAATAAATCATTTGACTATTTTGAGTTAATAAATCATTGGCAATGTCAAAAACTAATGTTAAAATTAAAAAAATTATATTCAAAAATTCAAATGCAAAATAAAACAAAACAAAACAACCTAAATATGAGCTGAGGAGAATTCCTGCTGGTTCAACAGACAGGAAATGTTGCAGTGAGGAAGTGACAGCTGGATTTTCACATTTAAATCCGCTTAAGAAAAACTTCCCCTGTAGCAAAGCATGCCAACTCCTCCTGCTGCTGTATGACTAATGATGGAGTCCACTAATTGTTAAACTTTTAAAAAAAACTTCTAGTGAGCTCCGACTCAGGGCTAAGAAAACAAACAAACAAACAAAAGTGAGAGAAAAGAAAAGAAATAAACTCAGACAAGTTGCAACTTATCGACCTTTGCACCCCCTTGAGCTCCATTTTGCATAAATTAAACACTTTCCCTTCCCTCCCCAAGCGGCCTGGGCCACCAGATAATTTCATTTGCATAAAGAATGCGGAGCCAATTACACAGGCACATATTTACATTTTATATGAAAAATAGTTGTAGGGCAAATAGGAGGCTGATTAAAATTCATGGATCGATACTTGCTGACGGGTGCGCGCGCACACACACACAAACACACAGACACACACACACATACAAACACACACACTCATCCCAACAACTCTAATTGCAGAACTTTATAAAATATAGGCTTTTATTTTTTGGGAAAAAAAAAAAATCCCCGCAGCAACATTTTAGAGAATTGGATTAAATTTATTCTAAAGAAAACTTGTATAACAAAGCATGGAAGTTAAAAAACAATCTAAAACAGTCATCCGAATATTTAGAATAAGGTGTAATGTTTTGCAGGTGAAACCAGTTCTTTGTATTTTGCTTCTGTGGCGCAGATTATTGGCTTCATCTGCACAGGAGGCGAATCCGGTGAATTAAACGAGCAGAATTTGCATTAAAGCAGTTATGATCGATAATAACATTATTCACGCTGCGAAGTCAAAGTTCCACATCATGGCGTACACGATCATTACTGCAAACTAAACCTGCAAATAATAGAGGAAAATAACGTGATTATCATTCATTCACTTGCTCAAAGTTTTTTTCCAGCAGCAGCAGCAGCAGCTACAGTATTTTACATTTTCGACCTGATGGAGGCAAATGGGCTCTCCCGAGTGTTTTATTTTATTGCATCTATTTATTTTTACTTTTTTTTAGGTGAAAGCATCTTTGAATTTTACTCTAATGTATAAATATATTGTTAAATATATAATCAACTATAAGTGATTTGTGGAATAATTCAGATATTATGATATAAATGATGCGTCTCCTTATTTATTTTGTGTGTGCACACAAAACGTGGAGTAAAAAGGAGGTGTAATTATTCTGCTGCGTGCTCATCCTCAGGTGGAAAGGTGTGTGTGTGTGTGTGTGTGTGTGTGAGGGTGTGTGTGAGCAGCAGGCCACATGCTGCTAATGCAGATAAACTGTATAGGCCTGCATGGACAGACATTTGCCTGCAGGTTATGTGTGTTTATGTCAAGCCCCTCTTTTTAAAAGGGTTGATGAAAAAGAGCCAAGGAAAGATCAATGTGAATCATGTTAATCATTATAATTTTTATGTTGCATAACAGATCAGATCAGTGTGATGAAAGAGGCTTTTTCACCTCATAATCATTAGTATTTATGCTGCACAGTCACTCATGTTATCTGATATTAAATTTGAGTCAATATAGTAATAATAATATTTTTTTTTCATCAGTGCTAATTTCTACCATTATTAGTGCCAGTATTATGTTATTCTTTTTTTCTTCTTCTTCTTCACATCTAATCCGGTCAAATTAATTCAGTTATTGATTATTCACATTGTGATCTGTGCAACGCCAGGTCTCGTTGTAATAATTGATTTCATCGATTGGTGAGGGATGGGAGAGAAATAAAAAAGAAAAAAAAGGGGGGGAGTTGACAACAGGAAAAAGGAAGAGAGAAACAGAGCAGTGTCACAGTAACACAGGGTCATTATATCACACTGTGGAAGTTTTCATTTCAATTCAGTTTAATGTTTAAATGTTAATAAGCTGCTTTATTTTCATAATAAAATGCGAGTTTAAGTTTCTTTTATATTAAAAAAATCGACATATATTTTTTTATTTTACTTTTTATCGTCATTGTAGTGTCTCTTTAAATTTTAGACAAGCATTTAATGCATTTTAGAAATATTATTTGTAAAAGCAGACAATGGTTACATGTGTGAGTAAATAAGTGTGTTCGCCTGTTTATAACGTTTAGAATGAGCTGAGCCACTTTAATCACTTTGTTTCATACCAAGCTATAAAATAAAATTAATAAAAGTAGAAAATGTGATTATGATAGCAGCTGTTAAATTATTATATATGTATTCTAAAGATATTATTAACAACATAGAAGTTTGATAATGTTTAAAGTTCAGTTTATATTTGTTGAGTTTAACTTCTTCGACCTTCGACCTGAAGATTCACAAATTAATAATTAAACATCTTTAACTCGTCACTGTCAAATTTATTTTATAACAAATAAATTTATTCTAACAAATAAACTTTCACATACTAAATACGAAGGCGCTGCTCGAGCCGTGAAGTCAGCTGTATTAAATATAAATAACTAAAAACTTCAGCGAGCAACAGTTCGCACATTCTGACTTTTACTGGCAAATAAAGTTGAATCTGAGATAATAAAAGAATTAGTGGCAGGTGGAGGGACAGACCGTTTCATTGGTTCTATTGAGCAGAAATCACAGTTTATATGTTGGTATCAGCAAATGAAGGAGAGACGTGCGTTCGTTTTTGCGCACTAATTACTTGAGGAAATTAAAAACACGTCATTAGTCTGTGCTCTTTGTAAAGAAAATATGACATACTTCACTTATTTAAAAGAAATTAGTCAGTAATTTGGCTGAAACGAATTTCTATATAGGCGACGTTCAAAAACGGCAGATCTGTTATGCTCAGGACGTATGTAGCTACGTGCTTACAGAACATATAGAGGCTATAAGCAACATAGGAAGTGTCCAAGGTAACGGCAGTAACATTGATAAGAAGTTAAAGTAATGTAACAAAGGTTATTGATTATCATGATGAAATAAAAACAACAACCAACACTGATGGAAACATTCATTTGAAAAAGTTAATTCATCTTTTCCTTTTGAACTTACTTTAGAACTTGAGAATAGAAGATTCACACCTGAAGCATTTAGCTAATATTTATTTTTATAATCATATTTTTCATATTTCTAAGATACATTCCTGCTGAACTTGGTGTGTTTTATGTTTTAAGTTAATTTTTGTCACAAAATGTTGAATAAGATGAAATTTTATATTGTGACCTTTTCCACTGCAGCGCCAACTTTTGTTTGCTTTTCAAAATAAGAGATGAAAACACTGATTCTCCAAATACAACATACTGTATTATGTGTATTATTATACCTATGTATTATATAGGCTATATGACAATAAATAACTTGGGAAATTAACTTGTGTTTTGTATGTATTATGTGCTGTCCGGTACTGTATGTGTGTGTGTGCGTGTGTGTGTGTGTGTGTGTGTGTAGTTACTACTCTACCATCTACACACACACACACACTGCAAAAGCAGAAGGGGAAAAGTGGACATGCATGGTTTTAGTTTCAGATGTTTAGCAGTCATTTACGTTGTGTGTGTGTGTGTGTGTGTGTGTGTGTGTGTGTGTGTGTGTGTGTGTGTGTGTGTGTGTGTGTGTGTGTGTGTGTGTGTGTGTGTGTGTTATGTGATTAAATAATACATGACATATACAGATTAGATGAAAACAAAACGACCAATTCGGACTCAGAATCAAAACCCTGAAGCGTCATCATCATCATCATCATCAGTTTTATTATTTACTATCACATTATTACATTTTGCACAATTAAAAAAAATAAAAGCATTGATGTCTGAAAGAGTCTTCACATCTGGATTTGGCGAAAAATCATAAATGAGGTCATCAGAAATCACAGGAAGCAGCTTTTGCTCTTTAATCCTTCAGATTAGATTCTTCTCCCTCTGATGGACGCTGCATTAAAACCGCCATTTACATTTTTTTTTCTTCTTCTTCGCTGCTGCAAACAAGGAGTCAATATCTCATTCAGAGCTGCAACCCCGCGTGTGCGCTCCATCCATTATCATTTACCAACAAGTGATCACGTTTACCCGGTGATTAAACAGCAGATTTGGGGGGCGAGTGTAAATGCAGGATGAATAATGTTGCACTGTATTTTTTCGCCTCTGCAGCAGCAGGATGTTTGCAGGCCTCTGGGCCAGCATGCACTGCACGTCCATGGCTGCAGAAAACACCACGCCTCTGCTTATTTTTATTATTTTTATTTTCCTCTTTTAAAATATGAATTTATGAATCTTGACGTGTCACTCTTCCTTTCCAGGCTGGAAAACCAATTATCTCCCTTCCTTTTTTTTCCAATATCAACACCAGCAAATGCATTTCCCGCCTCTGCTTTGGCTTATTCTGTTTATTTTGCAGCACATGCATGGTCATTTTAAGGTCACAGCGATGCCCTCTGACCCTTGACCTCCTCGCTATTGGCTTGTTGTAATATTGGCGATGCAGGATTTGATGCAGCCATACACGTCCCTCAGGATGAGCGCATCAGCTAAATGGTTAAAATCTGAACACGCTCGATATTGGCTTCAGATTAAAAGCTTATTCTACACCCACCGAACCTGAAGTCACTTTGGATAAGAGCTCCAGCTAAATGGCTAAAATATGAGTATTGCTCGGTATATTTATTGCCTGTATTGGTAATAGGGGGTTGAGGCTGCTGCTGTTACTCTCACTGTAAGTCCCTCTGAGAGCATCAGCTAAATGGCTGAAATGTAAATGTTTTGGCTGTAATGTTGCTGATCCTGCTGCTGCTGCTGCTGCTGCTGCTCTCAGTGAGGAGAGTGACTCTGGATGAGAGAGCATCAGCTAAATCCTTAAAATGGAAATTGTCTTGAGCTGCTACTGGAAGCTTGAACGCATCAGTCCAGTGGATGTAATGTAAATATATTTTTCATCGTAACTGCTCATTACGCAGGACTGAAAGATTACTCCAACATTTAGTGTTTGAGACTGGTGTTGACAAACCCAAACCCCTGAACATCCCGCCGGGTGTCAGCTTCCCCTCCAGGCCCCGCAGTGTAAAAAGTTGGGGGGCCTTGCAGCTCGGATGTCAGCCGAGCCTTCTCGGGTTTTCAAGCCACAGAAGGTGAACTTTCACCCCGACCTCCTTTTATTTTCGCTCTGTAGCCGTTGACCATTTTTTTTTTACCTCCAGCTACTCGCCATCCACATACACGCATCCCTCCGTGCTAGGCTGCGCGCAGGGCGGATCGATAGGGCAGCATCTGCTCCGGGAAGCCGGCGGTCCCACACCGCGCACCGCTCCGCTGTTTCCAAACGCCAGAACTGCTCATCTCTGAAAATTAAACTGACAGACAGATATGATTAGTATGCGCTCTGCCTCTCTGCTTCTGTCTCTCTCTGTGTTTCTCTCTGAGGCCGGGGCGCGCGCAAACACGCACGCACGGGCCTTACCATGCAGACTAGATGTATATTTATGCCTCTTATACACACACAGTATGCGCCGACACACATAATGTACACTGGTCTCATGTGAACGCGCATGCAACAGTACAGGCCTTCGTGCACGCACAGTTACGCGCGCTCGTCTCACTTAAATTAGACACAAATTGATGCCTGTGCACACTGCACGTTAAATTTACACAAATCTCTACTCTTGCGCGTGCACACGGGCACACACGCACGCGCCCCCAGCAGGCCCTGGCCTGCAGTGTGTCTGCAGCAGCAGGTCGAGGGTCTTCTGAAAAAAAAAGGGTCGCATTGATCTTGTTGAGGGACTTTCCAGACTCAAGTGTTGGCGGCGGTGTGAGTGAATGGAGCCGCGCGCTGAGTGCTGATTAAGAGCCGGCTAAACACGAGCGTCACTTGACAGCATTTACTCCTGGAAAGTGGGATTTACATTTATCTTAAACCAACAAGAGGAGTCAGAAAATTAAAGGAATACAAACTGCTTCTGGATTATTTGGTGCTGAATAGGAAGAATAAAAATCCAGGATGTGGCCTGGTGTGAAGATGGCGCACAGCAGAGTGTAAATGGATTTTTTTTTCTGTAGTCGATAAGTTAGTGAGGCGATTCACATAATAGCATATTCACCCTTAATTCGTTTTTTTAATAATCTCAGCCACCCCTGCACTGATATAAAAAATTAGACAGGTAATAAGAGTAAAAGATATTATTAAAATTTGCCAAAAAATAAAAGTCATAACAGAAAAAAAATGAAATTCCCATTCAGTCTCCATGTTATAGATAATTTCATCCCCGTGACAATAGCAGCAGAAGCGTCATGTGTCATAAAGAAGAGCAGAAACGACATTAGCTGCAGTCTGTGTGAAAACCCATTGATCAGATACAATAAACGGCCCAGCGCAGCACAATGACCTGGATGTGTGCACATAATTCATAAGTTGTGCATGCAATCAGCTAAAGAAGGCTTAACCTGTGGGGTTATGAGAAAGGGAGCATCTCCACCTACACACCTCCCCCCTCCCAGTCCACCCCCTACCCTCCAGCCCCCCAGCCCCACCCCCGGAGAGAAAGGGTTAATTGGAGTAGGAATTTCATCGCACATCTGTCAGATTTTTAAGGCCGTGACGCACTGAAAGCAGAGAGTCAATGTGAGCAAAGGGGGAGGAGGAGGAGGAGGAGGAGAATGAGAAAGAGTTGGTGGTGAGATCGATGAAGTGGCAGGCAGAGGGAAGAGGAGGAGGAGGAGGAAAATCTCACGAGATAATGAAAGAAAAAGAGGAGAGCTTGCTAGTGTAGAGCAAAGAAAGAAGAAGAAGGAAAAAAAAAACCGAGGCTAGACCTGGAGATTTTTTAGAGTGGGAAAACAAAGACCGGGAAAAAAGGGGGAACGAAAGCAGCGAGAGAGGTTTCGTGCTGTAACCGCAGATGGTTTTTGCACTCTGGTTTTGGTGAATGTAGCACCCCGGGGCGCAGCGGACCAATTGTGTGAATCTGCAGGGCTGCTTCGGCGACACAATCGGGAGAGATGCACAGGAGGGACAACAGCCGCGGACGCGCTCTGAGAAGTGGATGTTAAAGGTAGGATTTTTCTGGAGCTCTGTAAACCTTCACACGTCGGTGATCTTGTCTTTGAATCGCCATCATTTTTTTTTTTTTTTTTTTTTTTTTTTTTTTTTTTTTTTAGTTAACGCATCGTTCAGATTCATTACATGTGATGTAAATATGCAAACGCACCGGTAATGTGCAGCGCTTCGCATGCGCGCTGCTCCCCTTGCGTTTATAACTTTGCATAAGAAGAAAAGAAATGTGATTCCAAAGATGAGATTTGGTTGAAGTGATCAAAACATCGATATCGGTGTTTTCTCTCGTGCGTTCCGCGGGATGTCTGAGGTAAAAGAAATGACTCATATGCTTCTATTATTGTCACTGTTTTGGAAACACGAGTGTCTAATACTGATGAGACGAACGTTATTCGTCTGTTTTCCTTCTCTGATGCGATGAAAGTTTGAATACAGCGAGTAGTAACAGCGCCTGTCTTGTCTCACGCAGGCACAAAAGCGAGGCTTCTGCCGAGGAACACAGCTGAGCACCGAAGAGAGCAGAGTGCTGATGCAGGAGCGAGAATAAAAAAATAAAAAAAATCACAGTAAAAGCTCCCGATGCTGTTGCGACCTCGTTTCCTGGGAGTTTGAGGGAGTTTGAAGACAGTACTTAACGTTATCAGATAATTAATTAGACATCCCATAAGCCCGGAAATCAATTAATTCACAAATCAATAAATCCATAGTCTGGTGTAACAAGAGACCTTCCAGACTGTTAGCCCGGCTGCTGAGCAACAACAACAAGAGAAGAGCAACAACACAACAGGGGCGAGAGATACGCATTTATTTGCTGAAACTGAAGATGGATGGGAGTCTAGGGGAGATGTCCCTCCACAGTCACTCAGATCTGGCTCACAGCCAGGACGGCAGGGCCATGCTGCACTCCCGGGACCTCTCAGCTGCTTTCCCCAGGCCTTCCCTCGGGGGCTCCTCCATGTCTCTGGAGCCGGAACCTCGTCCACCGGGCTTCGACCACTCCATGTCGGCGCTGGGCTACAGCGGCGACTCCCCGTCCAGCTCTGGCAGCACCTACACCACCCTGACCCCACTGCAGCCCTTTGACGACAAGTTCCACCACCACCACCATCACCACCACCCCTGCCTGCCTGTCAGCAACGTCATTGGCAGCTTCACCCTCATGCGCGAGGACCGAGGCCTCAGCACCAACTTCTACAACCCCTATGGCAAGGACCTCGCCATGTCCCAAAGCCTGTCGCCCCCCTCCACAGGTTCAGGCCTGGGCTCCTCCATGCACGGCTATGGCAGCCTGGGTAACAGTCCCAATGGCAACGGTGGCCAGATGCTCCATGGTGGCTACGACGTCCATGGGGGGAGCTTGTTCTGCCGGACATCGGATTTTGGCCGCGAGATGTCGCCACCGGGCCTAGGAGGAGGCGAGGTGTCAGTGGGGCATCAGTTGAATAAAATGGAGGCTCACCAGCATGCCGCGGGCCACCACCCTCACATCTACAGCCAGCACTACCAGCCCCACCATCACCCGAGCCAGCAGGCCTCCAAGATGGGTGAGCACCTGCACTCAACGTCGTCCGCCTCGTCCTCGCCCGGCGAGGGCATGCTGCCGGGCTTGCAGGGCGGAGGCAGCACCGGGGAGGAGATCAATACCAGGGATGTGGCCCAGAGGATCATCACTGAGCTGAAGAGGTACAGCATCCCCCAGGCCATCTTCGCCGAGAGGGTTCTGTGTAGGTCACAGGGCACGCTGTCTGACCTCCTGAGGAACCCCAAGCCCTGGGGCAAGCTCAAGTCCGGCCGCGAGACCTTTAAGAGGATGTCCCGCTGGCTCCAGGAGCCCGAGTTTCAAAGAATGGCCTCGCTCCGGCTGGAGGGTAAGATCTGGCTTTGCTCTCTATCTACCTCTCTCACACACACACACACACACACGCTCACACAGAAACCACTACAACAAAAACACACACACACTATTCCCCTGTTTTCCCCAAACACCTTCCTTCTCTATGTCTTCCAAAAAAAAATTCTTCTCTCCAGCAATCAGTATGCAGCTCAGGTTGAGACATGAGGAAAAGCAAAAGCATCATACTCATGTTTCCCTTCTTCACACCACTGTGATGGTAGCACTGCTTTCAGCCATTGTCTCAACAGCCTGGATAATAGCAACTCATCAGCACATTGAGGACAGTTTGAGCAAGAAAGGGCCATATGTGCCGTTCCTTTGTTTACTTTGCTCCCAAACAGCTCCTATTGATTTGTACAGTAGCTACAATAAAAAAAAAAGCCACAGACATTTGCCCTCCTCTTAAATGAACCATGAAGATCAGCTCGAGCAGCGGTTTGGCAATTTAATCGCTTTTGAGCCCACAAAATAATTTGCGCAGATATGCCATTCTGGAGCAATTGATTAATTCGAGCAGTGATTTATATCTGCTCAGCGCGCGGCTGAAGTTGAGTTGGCAAAGGTAGCTGATGCAAATTAGACTTGAGCTTCTGCCAGACGTCTTTTATCAACGTCGTCACCGAGGCAATTACAGCGAGGCTAAATACAAATGTTGTTCTGCTCCGAGGCAGCACCTTGTAGGTTTATGAGATTCTTCATATCGGGGGGGGGGGGCTTGTTTTCTTAACTGGAGGTGCATGTAGTTGTCAGAGATGAATTGATTAGTTGACCGTCAGATAATTAATTCACAACTATTTTGATTCTCAGTTAATAAAATTCACTTATCAAGCAGAAGTGGCAGGTTCAAGCTTGTGAGCGTGTGAGAATTTGCTGCTTTTTCTACGATATCAATGTAAATTTTTTTTATTTAGTTTTTGTAAAATTACAGATTTTATGAACTTAACTTTTAGAATTATTTGTAAAGACAATGAAGAAATGAATCAATATAAAATTTTAAAAAAAATCATGAGTTGCAGGCCTGGTAGTATTCATACAGATTTCATGGGGGAAAAAAATTTTTTTTTTTTTTTTTTTTTTTTTTTTTAAAAAATATTTTTTTTTTTTCTTTTTTTTTGAAAGGCACATTGTAATCTGCTGCTTGACATTTAATATTCTTTGGGGATGTGAGTTGAAGAGACGACAGCACGCTGTACAGTGCCGTGTTACAGTGTTGTACCTCCACAGGGACTGAGGGCCCATCTGATACACGACGCACAGAAAGAGATCCAAGTGAACACAGTAATATGAGATGAGCATATACCAGTGTGTGTGTGTGTGTGTGTGTGTGTGTGTGTGTGTGTGTGTGTGTGTGTGTGTGTGTATCTGCAAGTGGTCTGCTCACTGCGGGGGTCTGTGAGCAGTACGTGTGTGTGAGCCTGTCCAGTTGATCACTGCTTTTCGCTCTCTGTCAGCAGCTCCACTGATTAAGCCCAGCAACACAATAGGGTTCATAGGTAATGATTGTGCACTCTTGCAATCCCTTCACAATTATTGATCTTTGATTGTTTGGCTCCGAGAGCACATGTGTACATCCTCCATTTAGCAAAACGTTACACCAATCACACGCAAACCTCTTATCTGAAAGATGGGTTATCTCTGGGTTCGTTTCTGTAGTTTCCACAGAAACGTCGTGTGATGAATCCAACTCTGTGATTTTGAGACTTTGTATGCAAAACGCCTCTTCCTGTCCCACAAAAAAAAAAAAACTAATCTTCCTCATGATAAAACAGCCCTTTGTTCCTTCAAGCAGATTCCTAATCACCGATCATTCCCTCTTTATTTGCAGCATCCTTGTTTCTTCATCTTTACAAACACAAACATTATTTTAACGAGTCAGTGCTCCGAGTCCGAGCAGCCGATCAATCAGACTCATAAAAAATTAAAGTCCCTACACAGAGAACTGTGCTAATGTTTGACAATGCTCTCTCTCTCTCTCTCTCTCTCTCTCTCTCTCTCTCTCTCTCTCTCTCTCTCTCTCTCTGCTCCCACACACTCTGAAATTGCATATTTAGTTCTTGGCAGAGCCACAATTTGGACATCTCGGCACTTTTCTACATAACCTACTTTCCAAAGGGGGTTGTTGTTTTTTTTTTTTTTCCTTCCCCCCTGGCCAACCCCCTTTTGTTTAATTACAAGCCTCTATTGATTTCCATGGGAAAGAGCAGCACGCCTTGCCCACACACACCTCGGCCGCATCGGCGAATCGAGACTGGAATTAGAATGTGCTGTGCCCTGTGCTCCCCAGTCTGAAGATAGCTCAAGTGCTCTCTGCTTCACGCCTCAAGTTTTAAGATGATCCTCTTTAATGCAACACTCGCTTAAATACATAGAAGGCCCTTCGGTGTCAACCAGCAGCAGCGCCATGTTATTTCCATAACTACGTCTCTTATATATGGAGGGCTGCAGAGCTGTGGACGCTCTGTCATTATGGAGCGTAGTTGCTGCCATTTTGTCTTTTTCAAATAATTGTCTTTCTGCAGAGACATTTTTGCTAAACACGGAGGAGGTGATCTCTTGGATTTATCCGCAGTATCGTTTTTTTTTTTCTGTGTGTGTGTGTGTGTGTGTGTGTAAGTGTGTGTGTGTATGCTCTATGGATTACCGCACTGTATATGAGATGCATCTCCAGCCCAACCTCAGGCTGTGGAGGAGGCAATCAGGATTTAGGTGGAGAAGAAGGCAGGATAAAGACGATACAGCCATGCTCCGACACTTAAAGTCGAGGGGGGGGGTGTAGGGATCAGAGACTATAACTTTAAAGATGATGGCCGAAGCCCTTGACTAAAGGTCTAAATGAATAAGAAAGGTCAATGCGGTTTACGTGTCGGCTCCAGTGCCTGCACCACCCCCACAGTAATGAAAGCCACAAAGCCCTGTCCACCTCTCGCTGCATACAGTTCACATTCGGCCAGCGAGGCTCAAAGGTCAAAGCGGATTCCATTTACATATCAGGAATTGGTAAACAGGCCGACGTGGCCTTAGCCGCACCAAACAAACAGGGTTGTCGTTTTTGTTTTGTTTTTTGTTTATTGTTTTGTTGTTTTTTTTTGTTTTTTATTTGCTTTTTGTTTTTTTTTTTATCTGGCTCTTGCAGCTCCCCCCACTCCGGCGCTGAAGGGGTTAACCAGCCTCTGTGGGTCGAGTAGTCTGAGCTGCACAGATTTAATCAATAATTTCTATCAGCCCCTGGCCCAAGAAATCAGCAGGGGGTGGGCTGGGGCTGGGAAGGGGGGGGGCAGGGAGGGAGGGGTGGTGGGTGAGGGGGGCTCTGCTTGGCGTGATGGTGGAGGGGGGTAAGTGGGGGGAGGGGGGGGGGGTAGGTTGGGACGCCGGGGGGTAGGGAAAGGGCTTTCGATCACGTTTCAGCAACACGAGACAGGGGCGTACATCATGATTAGGGGCTGTTCCCACGATCATAAGAAGCCTATAGGGGAATATTTATGTCTCCAGGAGTAGCCCCAGCACCGGGGATTTATAGCATGGTAATTGTGAGCCTTTTACACATGATTACAGCATAAGGAAGCATTTACTTAATGGTCGGCGTTATGATCGTCAGTAAGGGAGAGAGAGAGCCGGGGACGGGATGGAGGCGAGCAGGAGGAGGAGGAGGAGGAGACCTGCAGGACACCCCGACTCCTCCAACAAGCCATAAATCCACGCTACAAGCGAGCTAGCCAGCACTATCATGTCATTCCTTTCATTACTACATGAGCTGAGAGTGCACCACTGTATATACCTTCTATAGCTGCAGCCCACCTCCCAACCCCCAACCCAGAAATATTGATGGAGGGGATGGTGTAACGCCTGTGAAAAATGTAGCATTTGGAGTGTAAAAAAAAAAGAAAATAATAATTTCACTTGTAGTGATATTGACATGCCGCTGACATCTCGGCCTGTTCAGATTTTAATGAGACGTCGTTCGATAACTCTCAGAAATGCAAACGAGCTCTGGATGCCTAAACGCTAACAGGCTCCTGTAATCTCGGGTTGACAAGAGTGCATCCCCGAGTCAAAACATTTCCTTCAGATAATGATTTTAAGGGAGAATGTACGCGGGGATTTCACGTCCACGTTTACTTTAAGTTTCAGAAACTCAGCTGGACGTTAGAGCAGCCAAAGCCAGGCCAGCCCGGGTGCCACGTACACCCACACACACACACACACACACACACACACACACACACGCAGGCTGCGGCTCTGGTGCTGCTGTTGTGATGGCACTCGGGCAGCGAGGTCACACTTATTTCTCAAGCGCTCTGCTAATGAGAGAAAATTTGCCACAGCGAGTTGTGGAGGGAGTGAAGAAGCCGGTCATACAGTAAACATCAGCGGCAGCCCCTCGCTGTGTGAGATGTTTCTCAATAGGAAGATGTAAGCCAATCAATTGATCGTGTCAGTGCTGTCTTGAGAGTAAAAGGCAGCATCTGTGGTTAATTCAATGTATGTTTGTAGCGTGTGTGAGTTGGATTGTGTTTCTCTGTGTGTTTCGGGTGTGTTTTGAGATGTGGGATTTTACTAGCTGATATCTCCATCTAATCAAGTCATTTTTGTCAATAATAGAGTTCCATAAACCTTGTTTTCCTGACACAAGTGAAGAAGTCTGCCAGTGCAGCAACCAGAAAGCAGCTTGCTTCAAGAATCTTTCAGAATAAAGTGCCGTTTTTCTTGATTCTAGTGCTGTGATCTGTCTTGTTTCCAAATAGTTGGCACTTATTTTTATAAATTTGTTGTAAGAATTGGATATGATTTGGAAACAGTTTCTGTTTTGGCACATTTCTTAACTTATTGTGAGAAAATAAGACATAAAACTGGCCCTTTCCTGTGATGTTGTTACAGTGAAGGCTGTTCTCATGCTAAAAATGTCTAATGACTCAGTGTTACCCCCCCCCCCCCCCCACACACACACACACACGTTTTTGTTCTCCTGAAACAGCATGTTAAAGACGATGGATGGATCATAAGTCTGAATTCAGCTCCAAACTAAATAAAAATATTATTATTGCACATTTAAGCCAGGAACAGAAAAAGAAAAAAAAGAAAAGATAACTTCTGCTTTCAATTTGCAGTTCAATATTTAATAAAAGTCCGCTATCGGCACCAGTCGACACCAGGCCTTCATCACTGTGTGTGTGTGTGTGTTTGTGTGTGTGTGTTTATGTGTGTTCTGTTATGTTGTGCACCCATACACCAATGCTTACACTTAGAAACACATTTGATACCATCAGCAAAACAGTCGCTCAGCCGCACAGTGCTGATTGAAACCTCTTAAAAGTGTGCATTTAGGTAATTGCATGACTCCCCAACCCCTCCCCAAATATGTTTTAGTCCACTTAAGGCTTCTAAACACCCTGGGCAATGCCGACTCCGCTTGTTTCACTCACCCCTGACGTAACCCGCCGTTAATAGAAAATAAATTAGTTCCTCCTAAAGTGATTATTACTCACTCACTGCCGCCACATGTAAATGACTTTTATGAGAAACTAATGATGTTGAAGTGTCCACTAAGGGAAAGGGAAGAGGAGGAAGTGGAAGGAGATGGGCAGAGAAAGAGAGAGAGAGTGAGAGAGAGAGAGAGAGAGGAGGGGGGAGGGAGGGGAAGTTGGCTCGGTACACAAAGGCAGAGGTTGGTGTTGTGTTTCCTGTAAATACAGAATTACAGCGTGTTCGGGGTGAAAGGTTCAGCGATAGATATGCAGAGGAACATGCAGCCTGAATTCAAAATGCTCGTCTGATTCTCAAAATGGATCTGAGCTCAGCCCACACACATCAGCCAGTTTTTCTTACTCACTCAACAAAACTGGCTCTCTTTTTTTTTCTTTTTTTTTCATTCGCTGGGTTATTATTATTATTATTATTATTATTTTCTTCTTCTTTTTAAATTTCAGACTTTGTGAGGAAATATAGACGATCTAATTGGGCTGGCTGGCTGCTGCAGCTGCAGTGCTGTTTAACCCAGACCCTGAGTTTTGATTTTTGTGGTTGTAAGAAGGAGTGGCATTAAAAAAGCAAATTACCACAAGACTTCATCACCTCTATTACCACTTAAAAAGTTTGAACATGGCCAACTTTGACATGGAGCTAATACAGCAAGAAATAATGAGATAATGGAATCATGTTTTTATCCTCTGTGGACTACAAGATAAAAAACAGATACAGAAATATATTAAAGAAGACAAAGTGTGTCTAATATGGGGCAACTGATGCTATCAGTTCTTTTTTTAATGCACTTACAAGAAATCAAATTCTAACTTTTCTCTTATGTGTAAGTGAATGAATCTTTAGATGATTCTGGTGTCTGTCTTTCACTTTGCACTTTGACTTATTTTCTCTTGAGCCTCTGAATGTACGTGGAGCAGTAAAAGCCAGAATCCATAAGTGCTGTAATAGATTAGATAGACGTAACTGTTGCAGTGATTACATTATATCAGAACAAGAAGACGGGAGAGAGATTTGGGCTGAAAATGATTACTCTTTGGTTCAGTGGTGCTTTTGTGAAATGAGAAGTCGACTGCACATCTGTTCGTGTCTTTGATTGTTTTTTGGAAGACCATTGTCAAAAGATGACGACAGCAGATTTTTGCACTTTGTCTTTAAGCCAGATCCATGTAGATCCTTAGACTGTTTTTCAAAAGGGGGGGGGGGGGGGGGGTGAAGAGCATAATGAAAACCATGAAGGAAAAACTTTCGAGCTTTGGCCTGGATGTAGTTTTATCTGGATCTGTTTTATCCCTGCAGCCTTACAGCAGCTCACTGGCAATAAGATGTGATAGGCTGAACATCTTGATTCCTTTACTGCACAATGAAGCAAGTTGCTGATTCATCTCTTTTAACTAATCAAAGTTGCTTAGCTAATCTGTTTTCTTTCAACAAATCCACTTTCCCTCGGCTTAATCCATTTGTCCTAGTTAGCCAGCCAGTCTGTTAGCTAACCTGTTTCTCCTTCCCCCTTTTTTTTATTTATTTTTTTTATTTATCTTTTATCCATCTGCCTGCAGCTTGCAAGCGGAAGGAGCAGGAGCAGAGCAAGCTGGAGCGCAACCAGGGCCCAAAGCGCACCAGGCTGGTGTTCACGGACCTGCAGCGGCGCACGCTCATGGCCATCTTCAGGGAGAACCACCGCCCGACCAAAGAGCTGCAGGTCACCATCTCCCAGCAGCTGGGCCTGGAGCTCTCCACCGTCAGCAACTTCTTCATGAACGCCCGCCGACGCAACCTCAACAAGTGGGCGGACGAGGGCCGTCCCTCCTCCACGGGTTCCTCGGGCTCCAGCGTCTCCTCCTCCGCAGTGTCCTGCAGCACGGCGTGATGACGGACCGCCGAGGAGGTGCGGTGGGGAGGGCGCCTGAGGGAGCAAGGGGGCACATAGACTGGTCTAGGCAGAGATCAGCCGTAATAAATGTCCTCCTCGTTATCAGAAGGAGCGACGGAGCCAGCTATTATAGATGATATTATGAAGATGAAGCATTTTCCCAAACCAAAGTCGATCACTCCCTTGAAATGGAAGGGGGGCGATACCCAGAGTGATATGACCGCAGGATGCGAGGTCCTGCTTTGTATAGTCAAGGGTGCAAAGATGATTTGACTCATAGAAGAGTCACACCCTTACATAGACACCATCTCATTGCATTATTTTGATTATGTAGATTAGAGATAATGAGGGTATTACAAATCAGGAGGAAGCATATTTTGGTGTACCTTCAGATCTATAGTCATCTCTCCAAATGTGAAGAATCAAGAGGTGCCGTTTGCTCACACCTGGAGAGCTCCATCGTGTAACTTCTTAATCAGAACTGTTCACCATCATCCAAAGACGTTAATCCTTCCCCCAATGTTCTTATGGTCCTGTTTTTTCCTCAAGAATCAAGGTGAAAGAGGAAGAAGAGGCTTTTTTTTTGTTTTGTTTTTGTTTTTTAACTTAACCATTTTTTTTTTCTGAAGAACCTGATTTCCCTTTCTTAGCATGTGTTTCCATGGTGATGGTTCCCAGGTCTGTGTGGCGTTGTTCCAAGTTTGGAATTATCCGGAGGGTTCTGTGGCGTCCGTGACTCCCAGCTGTCAATCATTCACCATCCAACAGGAGCCTTTCCTGTACTCATGCGAAGACGCTCCCGCCTCGAATGAATCAGAGTTTTCAAGGCGGGGGGGGGAGGAGGGGGGACCGCAGTGCATCTCGCCGTACGCCAGGACAGAATCAATAAACACAAGAAGGACGCAGAAAACAGACTCGTTGGTGCAAACGTCTAAGCTTTAAGACTCTCACTGAGCTTCCAAATGAAAGCTCCACAGCCATTTTTTTTGACTCAAAAATCAAGCCAAAAAAAAACAAAAAAAGAAGAAAAAATGAAAGACAGCCTTTGAACACAAAGGCTCCGCGGGGAAGAGGTAAACCTGACACAATGTATAGTGACATTGTAGTATTTTTTCCACTCATTTCCAAACAACTGTACACACCTCTGCTCCATTATGAAATCTTTTTTTTACAGATGTCTAGAAAAATGGAGGAATGTGATTCTTTCAGCCCTTTTTGTACAGATTTCAAGCACATCGCTCTATTTATAGAAACACATTGGAAGTGCGGGGCAGTTTGTTTCAGCCCTGCTGACGTACAAGGTCATTTTTTGGTCCACAAAGGAACGGCTTTAACATGCCTCCTTATAGCCAATAGTTAAATCAAACCAAGAACGTTTCAAATGCAATTGCTGATCTGATCAACGTATTTATTACTGCATTTGTGTATTTATTGTTTTCCCTTTTTTCTTTCCTCTTTCTATTTATTTGGTTATTTATTTATGCTATCTATATACTGTAAGTATTTATTTAACAATGCTCTGTATGTCTGTGTGAAACTGAAGACTTTTTTCTGATGGGCACTTTTAGCTGTAGAATCCCATCGTAATACCAAAGATTAACATTGCCTCCCTGAATGTACGGCCTGAATCCCTAAACCCTGTACCCGATCCCAACCCGATCCAGCCCGACCCACCCAGTGATGTTACGTATCTCTCTCTATCTTTAAGGCCTGGCCTTTGTTTTTGTTTTTTTATTGTTTTTTTTTTGGTTTTTGGTTTTTTTTTGTAGAATAATGGGGATTTCTTTACTCTTGCAAATGTCTCTGCGGTCAGCTCTTAATGCCAAGGCCAAAGCTTGTTTGAATGTTGTGCTAATATTTATAATTAATAACACTATGAATAATAACAATGAAGATGTGGCATCCCATAGGTTCACAGGTTGCTTGTAAAGTTGTGTTCAGACCAATGCCATCTGGCGGACTGTGTAAAGTGTCTGGGGACCCACTTAAAGCGCCGTCTGAAGGCCCAATTGAGTGTGAGTCCTTCAGGGTCACATGCAAACATGCGTACTGTGTGTCTGCCTGGGGAAATGCATGGTTGTGACCCCCCCCCAACCCCCCCCTCCCATCTCCCTCACCTGCCCCCCCCCTTCCTCCACAGTGCAGTGCAGACAGTCTTGTCTATGTCCAGCTCAGTGTGATCTCACTGTCCTCCACATGCCAAGCCCTTCTGCCAGTTGTCTCAGTTCCATGAGGGTTCATTCCTGGACTTTTGGGGTGTATGGGAGGGGGGGGGTGTTCTTGGGGTATGTTCCTAGGTTTCTGGAGGCATTGGCCCTCTGGTTTGTTCCTCATATTTTGAAGGCCTCTTAGGCTTGCAGGGTTTGTCCGTGGACCTCTTTGTGTCTTGGGGTTTGTTTCTCGTCTTGCAGGAGTCTCTGATTTTGTCACAGGGCTTTTGAGGTTCGTAGGGTTCGTCCAGGGGTTCATTGCTGGTCATCTGGGGTTCTGGGGTCCTCTAAGGTTCTTAGGGTTCCTCCTGCAACTTGCACAGGCATAAATGGCTTTGATTTTCCAACGTTTTGCCTGGTGAACACCTAAATCACCCTCGATCTGATTCTCTGACCCCTGTGTAAATGCTGCCAAAGAGTGGCGAGGCTAGCTTGGTCGTTTTCCACCCTCTCTCTCTCTCTCTCTCTCTCCCTCTCCCTCCGTCTCTTTACCTCTGTCTCTCTTTCTCTGTCTTTAACGTTGGAAGGGGTGGATTGCCGGGCCCCCTTCACAGCGTGCACTTGAAAGACGGGCGGTCATGAAAGAGGCCATCGACTTTTTCGCGGACTTCAAAGGGAAGGCTTTTTTCATCCCGTCTCCTCTCTGGGTATCTGGTCTGGGGTCCGCTCTTGGCCAGACCTGTGGGCTTTAGGGGGCATTCAAAGGGGGCGGGGGGAGATCAGAGAGGAGGCTGAATCATCCAGAATGAGGATAGTGGTAGTGGTGTGTGTGTGTAGGGAGAGAGAGGTGGGAGGGGGGGGTTGTTTGAGGAACAGGAGGTGTTGGAGTAGTGGGGCATGGAGCTGAATTAAACTTTAATGAGCAACAATTGTAAGCATGCTGAGAGCGAGGGGGGGGGCACTGGTGGGGGTGTGCAGTCGAGTCTGTACAGAGGGGAAAAATGAAAAATAAAAGAGCTTGGAGGCTCCTCTGCCGACCCCTGCTCGCTACTGTCATTGTATCAAAGCTGAGGTGACACCTTTCAGGTTTCTCTTTGTCTCTCTGACTGGGAGCCCAAAATGGAGACAGAGCTTTTTGTATTGAGCCACCTTCTGCTCCGTGTCAAGCAGGGAAGCTCCTCTCTTTCTGTACAGAGGAGAGGCGGGAAAGAGGGAGGGGAGGAGTGAATCCATTTGGCTGCTGCAGGTGATCCGCATTGCCATTTTAGCCTGCGGCACCCCCTAGTGGCTCTTCTAGAAACTTGACCCTGAAACAGGGCTGGCAGCCGAGGCCGTTGCAGAGCGGGTCTGAGGGGAGCGTAAATAATGAAATAGCAGAACTGAAAGCTAACGTGTTCTTTCAGAATAAAAGAAAAAAAAAAAGAAAAAAAAAGACCAAAAAAATTTACATTTTTTGATAATGTTTAAACCAAAAAAACAACCAAAGATTGATGGGTAACTGCTGAATCATTATGTATCATGGGTAGTTTTAGCAGTTCCCTATCAGAGCTACCGTAGCACTCAGAGGATTCAAAAAAAGCACCAGTGGGGTTCCGCGTGCTGATTATTTATGTTGCATAAAACAGTATTATGTTGAGCTGGAACTGAGAAACTGACATGAGGCAGTGTCTTCAGATGGAAGTCTTTTGACTCTGTAAACCCCAGTGTCCCCTATCTGTCCCCGCCCCCTCCCCTGTGTGTACATGAAGACTTTACCCATCTACCTCAACTGTGTGAGATGTTGTGTGGCAAAGATATTCCTTAACCAAAGAATCCATCCTGTCAGGGTGTCTGTCTGTCTGTCTATCTATCTTATCTTGTCTGTCCATCCGTCTCTTCTTCATGCCTTTTACTCCAAACCAAATGTGCTGGAATCAATCCGTAACAGGAGCCGAACGCGGCCCCCGTCCAGCCAAAGCTTAAAGTCCAGTATGCTAGTGTCCCATTGATCCATGCTCTGTATATATATAAACAAAATCATTCTCAAGACCAAAAAAGAAGGAGGTGACAATCCAAGCAAGGAGGATCTTGCTGTAATCAACGTTGCCTATTCCTTGTTTTTCCAAAAACTAGAATCATGTGACTTGCTGTAACAGAAAAAGCCCAAAAATCAAAACACTCATCCCAAGATAAAAAACAAAGGTCAGAGGAGACAGAAGCTATTTTTCCACATTTGTAAGCCACCCCTCCCACCCCTGTTTTTTCCGAAATGTTTAGTGTAGTTGAAATACCGTTCGATCCCACTGTTGTAAGTAGGAATTGATGAAATCCATACAAAAAGCTTTAAACGGGGAAGAGCTGAGGGGAATATTATATTTGAGTCAAAGTTTCCTCGGCTCGGACCCGACCCACCATGCTTTATCGTGCCATTCTTGTCCATGTGTTAGACTTACTAATGAATGTGGCTAACCAACCAAAGGCTTTAAAAAAAAAAAAAAGATACACAACACTTTAAACGTCAATCATGGTGGGACATTTTGTATCAACAACTAAAGAAAATCCCTTTGAATACCTCATGTGAAAATTGTTTGTTGTGATGTTGCACTAAAAAAATAAAAATGACTCATTTGTAACCCAACACCGCGCTCTGCTGACTTTATTCTGACCTTGTTGGAGGTGTCAGGTGGGAAGATCTCCGGGTTTTCAAAAGGCCAACACTGACACCAATATTCCCGTAGAGTCCAGTACAGTAATCCAGCACTACCCTTAAAATGGTTTATGTTCATCCTAAGGAAATCACAAGAAACCAGCTCTATGAAAGTTGGTCTTAACCAGCTTCCATACTTTTTTTGCATGACAAATATACAGCATATAGTTATATCTGTATCTGCTTCTTTCTGCACTATGATGTTTTTTAATGAAAATATTCAAACCCTAGACGTGCATTTGTTTTCTCAAAATTGAACACAATTCTAGATATTATGTTCATAATTTTAGTTTTTTTATGATGAAACAAACTTTGTATTTGTTTTATCAGTTTTTGTACGGTTTAAACAAATGAGATGATGTGTCAGTGGAGGAGGAGGTGGATTTTCTTACCTTTAGACATAGCTATCAGTTTCCCGCTGTCTTTATGCTAAGCTAAGACAACTAGCTGCTGCCTGTAGCTTCATATTTTATGGACATATATGAGAGTGGTATCAATATTTTCCTCTCTGCACAATCTTTTCATGATGTTTACCAATTCCTTAGAAGGACTCTTGACTTTTTGGTAAAGTAGTTCAGTGTTTGAGCAAGTCATTCCCCTACTCCTACCCTGCATTTCCTGTCTGTCTCTACTGACTCTATCAAAATAAAGGCATAAAAACAGAGCAAAAGGCTTTTCTCCTTATGCCAGACAATGTCACTGGGCTATAGGCAGCTGGTATATGGTGTACTCAGCACAGGACACAGATATTTACCAGAGACACAGGTATTGATTTTGTTGTTCCCTCTGTCGTAACATGTAAAAGCTAAATTGACCAACAAACCAATTTCCCAAAGAGTCAATGGAATCCTTTCAGACAGTTTTATGGCAGGTTTAACACACAAAGCCGAAGCTGGAGGTGTAAAAAAAAAATCAGCTCTTCACCTCCGCAGAGCTCTGATCTGAATCTACTGAAAGGCCCCGATCAGTAAACTGATATATTGATACGAACATGGCGTGTTTCACCGAGACATCTGTTTCTTTATTGGAGATTCAAATACACACACACAAATACAGTCACATACAAACAAGCACACAGTCTTACAAGACAAAGAAGTTCAGACGTGTAAAGAAAATCCCTCCTCAAGATATATAAGATTACAAAAAACACAGAAAAGATCTTGTGTTAAACTTTAGTATTTAAAGACTTGCCGTCGCCGTTTGTTGGCCTTTGTAGTAAAAACGTTCACATGAAAATGACTCTGTAAAAAATGTACACGGAAGAAAGAAGCGAAGTTCGCTGTGTTACAGATCCAGTTCTCCGTGCAGCTACATGATGGGGTAGCAGGGGTACATAGCGATGCCACACTGATTGTTATTGTTCCGCGACATCCGGATGTAGCCCTGGTCTCCGAAAGTAGTTCCCCAGCTGGACGAAGAGAACGGAGAAGAGCAATACCATTAAACAGGCTCAGAGCAAGGTTAGTGGAATATTGAATTATCATGTGATGAAGGTATAAAACAGAAACGTGCCGGAGGTCAATCAGTGAGTTGAATATTGCAATATTTACCACCATTTTAAAAAAACAAACAATATATATATTTTTTTTCAGTTTTGCAGTTTGCATGTTAATGGTTGTGATCAGGATGTGATCTGATCTCAGTGAGGATAACAGGAACACATTTTAATAACAGGTGTAAACGGGGAGTTTGGCGAAACTGCTAACAGCTCAAAAACACCTGAAATATGACGAGGAGCCTAAAAGATCAGCCAAAAAAGGTTTAAGCTTATCATAAGTAAAAGTAACCACTGACTACAGCTGTAAAATCAATGTAGCGGAGTAAAAAGTACATCATATATCTCCCTCTGAAATAGGAATAAAAGTAGAACGTTACATAAAATTAAAATACCTCAGCACAATACAAGAACTACGGTGTGTGTGGAGACAAACGAGGACTGAGGACAACAACAGCCCTGATGAAGTCACCGGTGGAAAATGGAGAAGTTGTGGCAGTTTTTTATGCGATAAATGCTGAGAAATGCAACTTCTTCTTCTCCATTACACACACACACACACACACACACACACGTAACTTTGGTCGACTGACTCGGACCAAACCTGCAGGCTGACTTCTTCGCGGCTTGAGAGGCAGACATCACTGCGGTCATGTCAGCAGACACGACCAAACCTCAAACAGAATGTAACATTAGGTTTTTACTTGCTGACTGTTCGCTTCCCTGCAGAGCCCTGACCTCCCTGTTTCTCTTCCTCTCTGTCCTCCACGATGAACCACAGAGGAGGAACATATAGCACCTATACATGTGCTCAGTTTGTCTGTATGTGTGTATGGACCACACCGGGGGGTGTAGGGGAGATCGGGGCAGCGGAAAGGTCTCACCTGTTCTTTACCAGCCAGTAGTCTTGTCCTTCCAGCGTGCCGTAGCCCACAGTTAACACCGCGTGGTTCACTTTTTGGGAGCAGGATGGGTCATTGTACACTCCTGAAACAATGATAATAACAAATGCATCTCTTTATATCCATTTTTTAATGAATAAGATTTTTAGACACATGTAAGTCAGGAAGTTTGCGTCTAATTTTTTTTACACTTGTTGCCTATATTCTGATTTTCTGACGGTTTGAAAAAAGTTGTATTATTATAATTACTGGGATGTGTATATAGACAAATAAAGCCAGCAAATCACTCTAATTGCAGCTGATGATGTGTCACCCACCGCTCCTGTAGAAAGTAAATCTGGGCCGCGTGGCGTCAATCCCCACTGAAATGGGTCCGATGGTGCCGACCGCCTGTTTCAGAGCCCCCTCGTCTCCTTGACGCAGGAAGTTGTACTGGGAGCAGTTGGCGGCGCGGTACGTGGGGTTGTAGCGGCACTGCTGCTGCTGCAGAGAGAGGACAACCAAACGAAGGGTTAAAACTGATGATTTACACCCAGTGCTTTTCATTTCCTAGTAGGAAAGCAAAAAAGAAAAAAAAATAGTGGCTTAAATTGTTCTTTGTGGTTTTGTTGTGTAGGATATATAAAGTTTGCCTGAGGCATAATTGAACTAACTGAAGTTGGGGCCCCACGACCACCAGGGGGCCCTGACCAAACAAGATATGAACTCTATTTGGCCTCGACTGCTTAAGTTGTTTGTGCTTTAACAAATTTATGACACATTGTGGGAGAGCTGTAACCAATTTAGGAATTTGAGGTGAAAACAACAAATTCACAGGAGGGGAAATTTAACACCAGGCTGAAAGAGTTTGTTGGGACCAGCTCTCAAACGTCGTCAAACAGGCTCCTTATTGGCTCCCTGGTACACCCCCACTCTTTAGATGGGTACAGCATCAGCAGGTGTGAGCTCACAAACGTTACAATAACAATGATATTTTCCTGTTCTTGGCAGGTGAGGCGGAAAGTGGATTTGAGAAAGAGCAGTCACTGCGCTCATTAGGAGAACATTTCACATCACAGAGAGAGTTTTTATTTGCTTTTTGGGTTGAATTAGAGCCACGACACCTCCGCGAGGCTCGAGCAGTCTGTCGGATCCGCTCAGAACTGCCCTCCTCCTCCACACAAACACCGACAACAGCGAACCAGATGAAGCCTGGAGGACAAACACGTTGTCCGCTCCGATTAATTTATTGTTGCTCCAAAGAGACATTAACAGCAGACCACAGACAAGTGAGAAGAGTGTTGCTGTCGGCAGCCTGAAGGGTCGGACTTAACTTCTTGTTGCTGTTCATACTCCCACATTGTTGTCTCACACAGGAATTTGTTAACTGTAAACCTGTCTGTTTGCACTGGATTCCTACATGTTTGCGCTTAAAAAAAAAGAGCATTTTGTTTTAATTTATTGTAAACCGAGATAACAGCTTTCCAAAAGCACAAAAGAAAATCTGTGCTCTGTCCTCGACCCTTCGTCTGTAGGAAAACACCGGCTCATCCACTACAATCACTGAACTGATAGATAACGGTGCCTGTTGGCTGACATGTGCTGACAGTCCACGTCTGAAACAACTGTGCAAACTCTGACAACAACACAGACTGTGCAGTTCCCATGTTACATCACAAAATTACACTCAAGTTGTGACATGCAGATGTAGTTTTCATAGGTATTTTATGCTGTAAAAATAACGTGTAAAGTAAAATACTAAATACTTTCATTTCTACTTCTTTCTGTAGCTGTTTTTAAATGATGGATATTGAGAATTTGACATCTGCTCAGTCAGTGTCGACCCCTTTGTTTCAAAAGACAAACTGTGACTTAATGTTCACGTTGCCTGGACTGTGAACACCTGCAGGTCGTTGTACCTTCCCTGCACACCTGGGGATGATTGCTTTGTCAAAGGAGACTGGATTCTCTCTGTGTGCTGATCAGGGGTCGGTTTCACTGAACAAGATATTTCACACTGGTCTGCAACGTTGGTCCAGTCTTAATTTTCCTCATGGATTAGTCCGATGCAATTAAGAGTGTTTCACAAAAATAAAGACTGACTGATATTAAGCCAAAAAAAACATTACACTTTCCCCCAGGCTAACTCAGGCCTACGACCAATGTTACCATGGTAACAATCAATGTTGTGCTGAATCTCCCAAGTAAAACCTTGTCCTTGTCCAAAAGACAAAATTTTCGACCGGGGTGAACAGGGCTGAGCAGTTGGATGCGGTGACTTTTTTTATTATGAAACAAGACATTTTTTTTTTACTTTGAAAAAAAGTCTTAATTTACCCAGAATTCATTGTACCACAGTCTTAAGATAGTCAAGAACTAAACTGCTTTGTGCAACAGATGAATTTCAACATCTATCTGAGGTCTGACTAGTCAAAGTCTGTCTTTGTGAAAGCAGCCCTTCAACAACATGATCGCTGGCTTGTTTACTTCAATGTCTGTGCCAAAGAAATGAACTGGAAACTGAGGCACTTCCTCGTTGTGACTTTGTGTTATCATTTCTTGCTTGGTGTGATGATGATTTCAAATCAAACTGCCCCAGAGGTCATCAACATGGCTGAGAGAAATGTTGAGTAGTTCACAGATTCATAAATATATGTATATTAGGACTGAGCTGCTGCTTTTTTGTTTTTAACTATTTATTTTTTCCCAGCTGCAAGCACGAAGTGATCACAGTCATTTCCCACGACATGTCCTTTCCAGACTTTACAGAGTCCCTGAACTCACCTTCCCTGCGTAGGGGTACGAAGCGTCGGAGTCGATGCCCTGGTTGTCGATGACGTACTGGAAGGCTCTGTGCATGTAGCCTCCGTTGCAGCCGTGGTTGCCGTATTTGCCGGAACAGTCCACCAGGTTCTGGGGGCTGAGGTCCACCAGCTTCCCTGTTTTCTTGGCTAGCTGGCCCTCGAGGGCCCCCGCCGCACTGAAGGCCCAGCAAGAGCCACAGGCACCCTGGATTTAAATGAGTGGTGTTACTGTGATGTCATACACACTCTAAACACCTCTCTACACTATTAGACAACATATATCACATAACAATACACACACACACACACACACAGTCACTGATTGTTTGGTGGATCTACATTAAATCAGAACTGACTGAAATATTCAAATTCAACAGTGTTTTTGCAGCTGCAGAATTACATCAAATGGAAATATTCTAAATGTCTCGTGCATCTTTTTCCACACATTTCCACACTTGGCAGCGCAATACGAGCGTGTGAAGAAGGAGCCAGTGGAGGGTCCAGCAGAGTGTGAGAGGTTAAAGAACTCCACACACTCTTTGGGAAATTTTCCTGTTTGTCAATTATATTTAACACATTGCACGGAACAGAAGGAATGCCAGAATCAATACTGGTGTGTCTCTGGTTGAATGATACTCATCTGCACAACACGAGCTGGTAATAAGTTCAGTCTGTATGTCAGATTTTTTTTTCCCACTTCTTCGCTTTGTAAATCAAATGAAACAAGAAAAATTCTTTAAGTAGTGAACATTTCTTATTGACTTTTCATGGCAAGATAAATATGTTTTACTCAGCTTTTTACATAGAAGACATATTACAGAACATATTACAAACAAACCAAACAGGTAATTTATTCTATGATCTTATTACCACTGGGTGACTTCAGGGGTGAGATTTTGTGGAAAAAATAAATAGTAACGAAAGCAGTTGTATAATTTTGCTAAAAATGTGTTTATTAAAATCAAAAATATAGAAATTAGGGTTAAAATGAAATATTCTTTGTATTTCTGGTTGATAGATTCATATAAATTCTTGTATTCCTTCCATTACACATATCATGTTGTTTTTGTTGTTTATTTTCTGTCTTTATTTATGGTGACATCTAAAGAGTCTGGGTGCATCAAAGCCTCCGTGCAAGTGTTAAATATTTCACATATTTTTACATTTCTAATGTTTTTATTTTTATTTTGAGTAATTTCTCTGCATGTGTTTGTTGCTTGTTTGGTTCTTTTATTCTTCTGAAGTACTTTGTAATCTCTGGTTTTGAAACTTTATTAATATTAATATAATGAAAGACATACCATATGTACATCAGAGTAAAACATGATAAATAAACATATAAACATGCATAAAAACATGAAAATCTACTAATAAGACATGATACACAATAATTACATCGTATAAATGTGTATATGAACTTTAACACTAATCATTTTCAGGAGGTATTTGTTGCCAAATGTACAAAATAAAAACATACACACTGAAAACTCCTGTTTCCATGAGTGATTTATCAAATCCACTAATTTAACACTATTTTCTATTAAAAAAAGTGGATGTAGAAATAGTGATGAGGTCATTCTAACAGCTCTGATATTGAATTAAAACTAACAGCTGTTGAATGTGAGCTGGACTCTCTGGTGTTAATGCGTGCGAGGTGGTGTCCTCACAGTGGATGTGGCAAAAACCTTTCAAAACTGGTGCTTGTGGTGACGACTTCCTGTGTGTACAGCAACGGACTCGGTGAATAAGGAACAGGATGAATGTTGGAAACTGGACACGTGCGTTGTTGAAAGTTTAGGCTGCATCACTGTGGCATTAAACTGCTCAGCTTTCACCATCAGGACTGATTATCTCTGCAGTCATTCTGCGTGAAATGAGCCCATGGTGGAAACAGAATCACAAAGTTTTTTTTTTACCTGCATTTTGACGCTGGTTACACAGCCCTTCTCTCTCCAGTCAATGGTGTCTGGTACATCAGCGCCTGAAGCCCCTGTGAAGGGAGATGGCGCCCTCTGGATGCCAGTAGGAGGAGTAAGCGTGGCAAAAGACTGCAGGATCTCCTCTTCTGTCTATAAGGAAGTAGATAACAATGAAGTGGCAGTGCTGACATCAGTATCAAATGAGTCATATTCATCGAGCAGGAAGAAAGAAGTCTTGTTAGATGGGTAAACACTGAAAACAGGAATCTATTATGCAATATCATGGGTGTGTGAAGTCAGAATAAATCTGACTTGTACTTAAATCTGTTACATGGTACAATACCCCTTTGAATTAAAAACATCATGAGGCATAAAAACTTCAAAATGCATCATAGTAAAGTAAGACACGAAATGTCATAAAACTGTCACAGAATAATAAGGGAAAAAATTCATAATATAATGAGTAATAAAAAAATGCCATAGTATAGTAAGGCATAAAATCGTCAAAATACGTCATTCTATAGTAAAGCATAAAAATGTTATGGTAGAGTAAGGATTTAATGTGAAAAAACATCATAGTTTAATAAGGCATAAAAACGTCAAAAAATGTCATAGTATAGTAAGTGATAAAAACGTCCAGAAGCATCATAGTTAAAGTAAGTCAAAAAAACATCATAGTATAGCAAAGCATAAAAATGTCATACACACAGAGGCAGAACAGAAGCAACAGCTTTAACCACTACACCACAGTGCTGCACAGAAAAGCTTCATAGTCTACGTTAATCATGAAAACATCATATTATAGCAAGGCATAAAAACATCATAGTGTAGTAAGGCATCAAAATGTCAAAAAACGTCACAGTAAAGCAAGGCATAAAAACAAGGAATAAAATCGTCATAGTATAGTAAGCCATTACAGTAGAGTGGGGGGGAAGTACTCAGTACCTGGCTCCACTATGTTCATGTACAGCGGGTTTTTAGGGCTTATTTTAAGCTCTGAAAGATTAATATCTGAACACCTGCAACAAACAGCATGAAAGCAGTGAGAGTGAACCAGTAAAGTTGCAGGTTGGACAGTTAACCGATGAGCTGAAACTTGATATAAAGCTCTGAAAAGCCGAAAGGTGCTGCAGATTTAGGTGATAATTCTTGGTAGTTTCATCACAACAAGCTTTACATAGTAGTAGTAGTAATTCCATTTAACAGCTGGGAAGTGTAGTTTTTTTAGTAAACTTAACTTACGTACTTCAACAGGTTGGGAACATTACATCTGTTTGGGACATTTGTGAGGTCCGGTTAGCCGCTAGCTGTTGAGCTTCAAAGTTCAAACTAGTCTTACTGTGTCTGCTCTGCATCCTGCTGACTTTCCACATCAGTCATTAATGAGTCATTTTAAATGAAGCTTAATTATTTTTTCTGTATAAAACAGTTGAGCAAGCAGGCGTCTCACCAGGTCTCCCATGTAGTTCATGCTCAGATCGTAGGTGTGAAGCCCCATCGAGGCCTCCAGGTTGTGCGTGGTAATGAGCATCAGGTTCTTCTCCCACAATTCCCTGCGGCGCACATCCTCCACCTGAACACAAAAGCGTGCAGAAAGAGTGAATGAGGTCAAATACTGTATGAGTTCATGATAAATCTTACATGTGGATTTTTTCGCCTGCAAAATACTCACTTGTTTCAACTGAAGCATTTTAAAAAGAAATGTGTTGCACTACAAATTTTTTAATGACAAACAAATAGAAACTCAAGTAATACCTCATTTTGGTACGTCTTCCCGTGTGTCTTCTTCCACAGTTCCCAGTGGACGTCCAGCCTGCTGTCCAACATGGCCGCTGCCCCGACACACAGGGAGACGAGCAGCAGGCTCCCCAACACCAGGCCTGTGAACACAAACCCACACCTACAGTCAGACTTGAACCACATGAGAAAACAGGATGTCGTCTGACCTTTGATGAGACGGCTGCGTGCTAGTGAACACGCCGAGAGAACAGTCCGCCTGACAGAAATCGAGCCTCGAACTCGGAGTGTTTTTCACTTCATAAAAACCACACAAGCAGAATCAATGTGTCAAAGCCTGGAGGAGTGCTCAGAAGAAAATGTGTTCAGAGGTTGTGTTAAGTGTAGAAAGAAAGACAAAGATGATAGACCTCAACATTTACAGCCACACAAACTTATTTCTTTGCTTTCTTTCCTTTAAGTCAATATAAACTACACCCCAGCAGGTTTGCAAAGCAGAAACCCAACATTGCTTGTTGGGTTTCTGTTTGGAGTCCTCCATGGACTCCATACATGTTGCTTTACAGGGTTAGCTAACATTAGCTTTTTTCATTGGTCAAACATATCAGACATACTACAGTATTTACATGTCTGACAAATATTAAGCCATAAAAACAAGCAGTACAGCACTAAAACAGTTGATTGCAAGAGGAAAAAAACAAAACATCAAGTGTTACTGTATGAGCAGGATGTGGTTTTCAGGTATGTTGTCTCTGCCAGCAGCAACACATCAACACAAAGAGTCGTGGTTCAACTTCTTATAGTCACACGGTTAAAGTTTGGGTAATGTCTTTAGTTGACTCACCACAGAGTAATGCTCATGTGTGAAGATGCATAACAGATGAAAACATGTGTGCAGCTATCAAAGGATGATGTAAAAAAAATGCAATGTAATAAAAATTTCTGCAAAGACCCCTAAAATTAAAATAATCATTATAATCCTTATTGCATTTCACATTTGCATTTTTTTTGTCTTTTCAGTGCATTCCAGGAGACAACCATCATACTTTCTTTGTTTTAGTCAGAAAACCTTTATAAACATGACACAGCAGAAAACAACAGCTAGAAAAACACACATGATAAAAAAACAAAAATGTACATTTAACATGTTGCATGTAATGTGTGCACCACAAACAACATCTGAACATTGTAACTAAACCATGACTACAGTTCTTGTGGTTTGCGTTTATGCAATTCAAAGCCCTTGACAGAAAGACTGCAGTCTTGGCACAGGGTGGTAAGGGTGCAAACAGGTAGGTGCATGTGATGGGAATAAAAATTCAATTACAAAATAAATGTAACTGTAATCTGTTACAGTACAGAAAAAAATGTAATTAAATAAATTACTAATCAAGGGTTGGTAATATTAGAAATATCCATTCTGTTGTTGTCAGCATTGTGTTTCCATTAAATATTAACGCGGAGAGGTCATTAGGTTGTGAAATTTCTACAGAAATCAAATATAATAAATGACAGGATGGTTATTAATCTGTAACCTATTACATTTGCCAACAATAAATCCAAATGTGTTGTGTCTTCACATTATTCATAAGAAACTGGGTCATACAAACATGCTTCAGGTACCAGAAGGGCTCAGTAATTATTTCAGTATTGTTATGGATCCACTTTTATGTGACTCCTATCAATGTTATCATGAACTAACAAATATATTAACATAATAAGATATATGCAGATTGAAAACACCCCGCAGCCCAAGGAGACGTCTTCATGTTGCAGCTTTTGTCCGACCAACAACCCAAAACCCAACAACATTAAAACCATTAAAATGTAAGAGCGAGAAAAGCAGCAACGTCTCATGTATTTTAAAATAACTTCAATGATTAATTGATTATCAAAATAGTTGCAGATTAATTTTGATCAGTTAATTGACAAATAATTGCTAGAAAAATCACAAGGTTCAAGTTCATCAGTCCAATAGTATCTAATACAACAGCCCCATCAGCTGTCACATAATGTTCAGCTGTTGGTGACGCTGTTGATTTAACTCTAGTTATTTTAGAAGCTGTGGTAAGCTCAGGCATCACTTTAGATTCCATTATATTGACATTTTCTGATCACCCAAACGCCTCTTAATCTTCTCTACATCTCTTTATTTTTAGTGCTCATCTGCCGATGATGGTCAGCAGCTACCGGAAGTTTCACTTCCCCAAATTTAAAGCTATCGAACTGCACGTCAAGCCCTAAGTGAGGCAACAGTCACAAGACCCGAAGTGAAACTGATGAACAAGCACCGTCAGCATCAGTTACTGTTTAATCATGTTGTTATGATGGATGTTTTTAGGACAAGCTTGAGAAAAGTGGAAATCTTTTTGCTGCTGGGAAGATAGAGTCGACTTTAATAACCAGCACTGAAGAGAATCTAAATTCAGGCTGGTGAACTCTGGGGTCAGACGCAGTGTGAATGCAGATCTGCCAGCTTCACCTGATCTCCTGGAGGATGATGAAGGACTCAACATCTTCAGATAAAAAGGTTTATAAAATAAGAAAGAGACTTTTAATGTGTTGAGTCCAAACTCAAATCTTAGGTGACAAAAGAGGGCAAAAGAGTCGTTTGCTACTTGCCTCTCTCTAAACAATCGTTTACAACCATGTACCTCAAGTAAACTGAAATCTGTACCTTTTATATATATTTATACATGACCTTTCACCTTTTCACCACCTAAGAAAATGGCCTTGACTGGTTACTTAAGTTTGTACTCACATCAGAAATAGAGTGTTTTAAATCACTGTATAGAGATCACACACAACATGTGCAGCTCAATGATCTTAAATTCCCCAAGAGGAAATAAAATAAACATCAAAGTTATTACAAACCGCCACAGTAACAGTCTACCTCAGTGTAACAGGGTTATATTACGGTTTTATTTTGCCTCAGCTTTGATACTAACACCTGCAAACTTCACACAAAAGACTCTTTGGAAAAAAACGAAAGTAAAAGCTAAATCAGGTTAAAGCTTTTTATCTACGCATCCTTCTTTAATGAATGTCCAAGTATGAACATACGTAGAAGAAGATTTGGAACGAAAGTTTACGAAAGAAAAAGGTTGAACTTGCCTCGTTCAGTCGGACTCATCGCTGCTTCTCTGTTGAAACCTCTACGGCTTTGTTTTCCTGGTTCGTATTTATGAAGAAAATGTCACATGGTCTGAGCCACTTCTTCCTCTTCAGAAACAGAAACCTGCGCCTCGATCACACTCGTGTGTTTGCTGATCACCTGAACTCAGTTTGTGCAACACAGGAGAAACTGAATATATGAGGAAATAAGTGAGAAAAATGCAAGTATTTGTTTATTTATTTGTTTGTCGAGTTTTAGAGGATGAAAGAGGCAAAAATGAAAAGTAGAATAATGACTAGTGTCTGGAGAATATGAGAGAGGGCATGATTTTATATTTACTAAACTAAACACATTAAAACAGATCAAAATTTGACATTAAAAAAAACCCTAAAGCATCAATAGTGCCCCCTAGAGGCTGCAACATGAACGACATCTCATAGAAGATGGAGGAAACAAAGATTTTGCATCAGAAAATATTGTCATTTTTTTTTTCCCAGAAGGTGTAAAAAAAGTAGATGCAAAAACATTTCTGGACGATGGAGGGTGAATATGTTTGGTGAATCTGCTCGTCATATTTGAATATTTCCGGTGTAAAAGTGATATTTTTGTTGGTGTGATGGTGGTGCAGCAGGAAAGGTCAGAGAGGTCACCAACAACGTTAGGATGCATTTTCCGTGGGGGCACAAATGTGAGCTGCTGATGTCTTGGAAATCCAGTCAGTGGCTGTTTGCTGAGACTCGGGACCAAAGTGTAGGTGAAGATGAGGAGGCTGGACGATGAAGGGTCAGGAGGTTATCATATTCGATGGCCGTCTGCCAGATGTTGTTGAGGTCTCTGGACCAAAGTGTTGGATGGATAAACTCAGTCTGCTGTGAATATAAACAGACTGGGTTTGACGACTCTGTGTTATATGGTTATAGCCCCTGACAGGATTATTTTTATACTATACTATATATACTATAGGCTTTGTATCACATGCTTATAATACACTGACATCATGCCACTGCAGACATTGACTGTAGAAAGCATTAGCCTGTATCAGTTGAGAGTCTGTGATCATTTGAGACTAAATAAAGAGAATTGTTCATATACAAAGTTTTTAAATTGTAGGTTTTTTTTCTTCATTATTATTATTTTTCATCTTGTGAATTGACTTTTTTTTTTTTACCTGTTAGCTGATATTTTGTTCCACTGTTGAAACCCATTGAATCTGATAATGTTCATGCTAAATGGTCTTGATAAGGGGGAAAAAACTTCATGTTTCCTTGGTTTATCATTAAAAAAAAAGTCTGTATGATACGTTCAAATTCAAAATGAAACCTTTATTCAATTTCATAGAAAACATCAGTTAACAGTTTAATCATCAGAAAAGTGCTGAACAGAACAACAACAACAACAACAACAAGTTTGACATGATGAAAAGAAAAACTGTGCAGGATTTTAAAGGACTCAGCGTCAACAGGAGAGGAGGAGCTCTCATTGCCCAGCAATGTTTCCTGCCACACTGAATTTAAATTTAAGTCGTTTTCACACACACACACTGTAATTAAAAAACGAGAGACTGAAAGCATCACGGACTATCAGCCAAACACTGGGTCACTGGAGCAGATTTAACTTGGCACGTTGGTAAGTGTTACTAACGCCATGCCCTGGAGGTACTGGGATTGTATGTGTTTCTCTACGGAGCCGACCACAGTGGAAGTCTGCTGCTCTGGAGATAAAACTGAAAAGACTTGAGGGGCTCAAAGTGCTTCAAATTATTCAAGATAACCAAAACGTCCTCAGATGTTATTTAAGGACGCTTGAATCCAAGAGTCCATTTCATTTAACCCTTTCTGATACCAGAGGAGATTCATTCCAAATGACAGTGAGTCCTATTTGAATTTTTAAAAATATGTTTTCACTGAGATTTGGAAGGATCTCTTCTCATGTATCGTAGTCTGAGCAGAGCCCCCGTTGTCCTCCCCTCGTCTCCCTCTGAGCTCCGTACTCTCCGATCTCCTCACACGATGGGGTAGCTGGCGAGGTTGGCGATGCCGCAGAGGTTGCCACGGTTACGTGCCATCAGGATGTAGCCCTTGTTGCCCCAGCTCTCGCTCCAGCTGTCAGGTGGGGGGGGGGGACCAAAGACGGGCGACAGAGATGGGAAGAGAGAGAGAAAGATGTGAGAGCATCGCCAGGAGTCAAACAGCATTTCATGTCATCAGTTTGTCGTCAGACAGACGCCATCACATCAACGCCACGCCGACAGAACAACCCGTCGTTTCATTTCAGTGGTTTTATGAGCCACCTGCTGCCACTCAGACTCAGACAGGTGATGTGTCCCACCTGTTCTTGACGATCCAGAACTTCTTCCCCTTGGTGTTCACTCCGTAGCCCACTGCCAGCACAGCGTGATTGATGTCCTCTTTGTTGCAGTTGCGATCGTAGTAAACACCTGGGCACAAGTACAGAGTGGAAGAGTGAGAGGAGCAACTTGCTGATCATGTCACAGTTTAAAGTAACTGTCAGGTAAAAATTCTCTATGTTGGTGTGTTCAGGTAAGTCTTATGTCCCAACATGAAGGTCTGTTTAAAGCCCTCTCCACACTGAATGCTCATATTTAAAGTTATAACAAGGTTTTTATTAAACCATTTTGGTTTTATGTTTATGCCTCACATGCAGACTTTTGGTAGTTGCTACAACTTACAGATGTTCCTTGAATGCCTCACATGCAAGGGGTCAGCAGCAGTGCACTGTGTAGCGTGTTCATGGGAGGTTTAAGAGGGTTTAAGCATTTTACCTGACGTGTGCCTCTGTGTGTAGTAGATTACGAGGTAGTGATGCGCTACACACACTTCACTATTTACATGAAATAATACGAATCATAACAATGTTGGGACGAGTCAGTGCCTGTTAACAGACGTCTGAGCGCTTCACTGACCTCTCTGGTAGAACTGGAAGCTGCTCTGCGTGGCGTCGATGCCCACGGAAACTGGACCCACTTTAAACAGTGCAACAGCCAGAGCGTGCTCGTCGCCCTCTGGGACTTCTTTGTAGCCTCTGCACTGAGCTGCCATGCCCGATGAGTTGTAGCGGCAGGGCTGGTTCTGCGGTCGAGACAAAAGAGGAGAAGAATGCTGGAAATGTTTGTTTCTGATTTCTGCTGGAAAAGCCAAATAGCGGTGGTACATGAACTTCATCCAGAAATCCTCCATAACTCAGTCGTTCAAATAATTTTTCAAGCAAAAATACCAAACAGTTGATGTTTCCAGGATCTCAAATGTCTTGCATCAAAATAAATTGAATATTTTAGGGTCGTTTGATCAAAATAAGACAGTTGCTCATGGCTCTTTACACTAACCCTTGTGGTTTCACTCTCACATGCACATTGCTCATGTCATGTGCTTGGCTTTAGTACATTCACGGCTTCCCAACAATGGGGAGACAGCAGCCTACAATCATTAACAAGCAGTTCTACTTCCTTCTTTCGCCAGTGCATTAATAAACCGAGTGTGTTTGTTGTCTTTTTAAGGCAATGGAAGAGTTTCTTCCTCATCATTCCTGCTGAATCACCTCAATTCAATCTAATATTTGCTGCCGCTTCACAGTCAAAAGGGAAAAAGGGATATGATGATGCGTGGCACTGTGAGCGTCAAGTGAGGAACCATTTACCACTTTGGTTTCAGTGTGAATCTGCATTTTCTCAAAGTTGTCATCATTTTGATTCTTTTATTTTTTTTATGCAAGACTGTGGGTATCATTTAAAACCAGCGAGTTACAGGAATTTAGAGAGTTGCTAGCAGCTGTTTAGCTTAGCTTAGCATAAAGACTGGGAACAGGGGGAATAGCTGGCCTTTGAACACGTTGGTTTTTGTATGAACAAACAAAGTACAATATGTTAATTAGTAAGCTTCAAAGGTGGAGGTAGGTAGACTTTCTTCCCTTAGGACTACAGTGTTTTGGGGAGTGTGGCTGTTGGAGTTATCAGGATTATCTGCCCTTTGACCCCAGTGTCACACCCTCTTGCACCGTTCATGTTGAGCATCCAGGTGACTGCACAGGTCTATAAGGGCTTAAGTTACAGGGTGGACACTGAGACCAATTCTACTTCTGGTTCCTGGCCCCAGACCAGGGCTTCACATCAACACCAGCAAGAGAACAAGTGTTAAGACGTGACAGGAAAGAAAAACTAAAGCTTCAGAAATGTGGTGAACATCAGTTCCTGCGGACGCTTTCCCGCAGTCACAGGACACATGATAGTTCATTAAGATGACGGCCGCTGAAGGTTATCTCTTAGTAAATGAGTGTCATTGTGACTTTCTCACCTCTCCGACGTACGGGTAGGCCACCTCAGAATCGATGCCTTCGTTTTCCTGGACGTACTTGAAAGCGTTGGTCATGTATCCTCCTCCGCAGCCGTCGTTCTCTGTGACGCAGTCCACCAGGTTCTGAGGACTGAGGTCCACCAGCTGACCTGTCTGCTTGGCCAACTGGCCCTCGAGGGCCCCAGCTGAGCTGAAGGCCCAACAGGAGCCACAGGAGCCCTGTCAGGAGTGAAAGACAGAGAGGAGAGTAAGAGGATTAATGTTGTTTAGCTCAGTTTGATGAAAACAGTGAGAGATTTAAAAAAAAAAAAAGATTAAACAAAAACGTATAAACCTACAAACATATTCCTCCAGGTTCCGACTGTTTCTGATGTGAGTTAAATGTATATAAAGAGTAGAAATACGTGAAATGTGTACGTTACTACCCATCCAGATATTTACCTAAATCACTGCACAATAAAAACCAAGAAGAAAATAGAAGGAAATCAAGTCAGCAGATTGATTTTTAGATTCACAAATCTAAAAAGACGGAGGAAAATTCCAGGACAGCATGTGAACGCCTCGTTAACACCTCATCAACCTACAGGAAATCAAACATATTAAATGGGAAGTGAAAAATAGCAAGATGCAGTTTGTGTCTTCTCCTCTCTGTCCACTGGGGGGCAGACTTTGACAACTTTAACAACAACAATGATGCTACTCTGGGGAGGAAGTTGATGATACATCTTAGATTTAATCCAGTGTGTTAGCAATGAAGTTTTAAAGGTTAATATTGATATTGTTACACTTACATATATGTTTAGCTATGTAATTGTAAGGTGGAAATGCAACATTAACAGCAATAACAGCAGCTCTGGTGTTCGACCATAAATGGACATTGTGTACTTTTGTGTCTCTTTTTGGTTGGTTGCTGTTTTTCATGGTATGGGTGAGGTCCCTCAGTGTTAATGCTACATCATACAGTGATATTATATTTTAATCTGGGACTTAGGATCCCTGTAAGGTGTCACAAGATAACACCTGAGGGGCTGTAAGAAGATTAAGAGAACAGGAAGTATAATCTTTTAAAATTCTGGATAAAGAGAAAGGTGTGACTCTTTAGTTGAACTGGCACAAACATATGTAGCCAGCAACAAAAATGATATACTGATAATAAATGAATACTCTTTTGTTTAAAGGGGTCCCAAGGAGAAAAGGTTGGGAACTACTGTTTTGACAGAGTGGTGTTCGTCCACAGCCGGGTCCACAGAGACATGGTTTTCCCAGTTTGGTCTGGACAAACACCTTTGGGATGAACTGGACTGAAATGTCCAGGGGTCCGTTATGTGATGGAAGCTGTTTACACCATCAAATTTATGCCAGAATCACGTCTCACAATCACATATTGGTGTGATGTTGAGGTAGTGTATTTAGTGACAGGTACACCTCACCCAATCTACCCAGACCGATATTAGCTTTTTGTGCTCCATAAAAAATATATTTCTTGTTATTTAACATCTGATAGAAAGAAATATAAAATCCAAATGTTGGATCCTTGGCCTGTGCGGTCATGATCTCTTTGTCTGAGGCAATAAAACTCAATTACAGACACTGTCTGACTGTAATGTCTCGCCCAGCTTTGAGTTAAAACACCTCCGCTGCTCCTCCTCGAGGAAAACACTCTTGACATTCTGCTGCTCTGAGTTTCTCCAATTAAAAACTTTGTAAATGTGTAATCACTTCAGTTCATCCTGGACGCTCTGAGCATGGCTTTGAGTTCTGGTGGAGCCGAAACAAACAAAACATCAAAAGACAATTCAGTCATCAGAAAAGGAGCTGTGGAGGAAGCAGCAGAGTTGTTAGTATGCACAAAGTGCAGCCAGCCTGCTGAATAATTCATGGCCAACAGGAAGCTGAAGGACAGCTCAATAAATCCTGTTTATAGCTGCAGGTTGGATTTCAGCCACCAGAGGGAGACAACATCCTTCTACATGAAGTCTGAAATCACATCCAGGATTAATCACTATTATTATCATTATGATTATGTTTATTTATTTTTAATAGTAGAAGTAGTAGTAGTAAACATTAGTACTAGCCTATTATTGTATTTATTTACTTTAATCTACTGACACTAAATGTTTATGGAAATAAAAATCATCCTTACACAATGCTGTCTGCTAAATAATTTATATTTTAGCAGGCCTATTTGCAGCACATGATATTGATGTGATAAATATGTTTTAGTTTGCAAAAAACCCTGATATTATAATTATTATTGTTGTTATTGTACAATGATTTTGTATTTACATTGGAATACTACAACAAACCATTGAATTAATGCATAATTAAAATAAGATAAACTAAAAAATCAGCTAAACCAACTAAAATCTACTTTTCTGCAATATGGGGTTATCACCATTTTTAGTTTCATTTTATTTATTTTGTTTTATTTTATTTTTATTCTATTTCATTTTATTTTTTCAGGGTTAATTTTCAAACTACAAAAAACACAATGGCTAAACACATTGAAAAAATATTATTTTGAAATCAAGATATTAACCCTGTGAACCTTCAGTGCTTCACTATCAGCTCTGATGTTTATTAGATAACATAACATCACGGTGTTGCTAATGGGCCTTCGAGCAGAAAGCACAGATGTATGCCATATTTCAGTCTATGTACTTCCTGTCCTGCTCAACCCTCGTTTACATGAATATGGCCCTTCTGTCCGAGCCGCTTGTAATGACTAATTACATTTGATAATCAAACTCATTCCTTTGTTGTCAAAGTCCATTAGAAGGCAGCAGGTCACATGATCGTACTCTCACTGGGAGGGAAAACATAGAGGATGTTTCCAGGTATTTTTCTGAAAGCTTTTATCGTTTCTTTCAAGGCTACGGATAAAAATATCCGCCACATACTCTGAATCTCATTCAGCCATTTCTGAGGTCACATGCTGCTGCAAGGCCACCACTTCCTGAACTTGTCCACTGACACGTATGAGGATTTTATAAGACAACAAGTTACAAGATCTGATGTGACAACAAACGTGCTGTTACATGAAGATTTTTCTCAAGTTCTTATAATAAATACCTGCCAAAAATACCCCACAGAAACCACTGAGATTTCTTTGAGTTTGCTTCTTAACATTTCGCCTGAAAACAGCCTTGGGAACTTTTTCTCTTTCCCCAAAGCCTCAAGAAAATAATATCACATGTCAAAACCCAACAGGAACTAACTTAATATCTTGTATTTCAGTTACCAGGAACACTTATCGGCAGGAATATGACAGTTACAAAAATACAACAACTTCCCCCTGGTGTGATGTGCTGCCTGTTCCTCTTTTGATTAGTATGAACTATGACACAGTAATTTAAATCTGCCCTCTCATGTTCTCCGTGTCTGTTCTCAATGAGTTTTTATGCTCAATGATTTTTTTATCCTGATCATATTGAAAATATTTCTTTTACTCAAACTCACTTTTGTTCTGAATATTTGTTTTGTTTGCTGTCATATGTCCTTTATCTGCAGTGACACATCGTAGTTTCTCTTATGTTGTAGATGCCAAAGGTGTGAGGACAGGACAGAACAGTCTCTCCCCACAGTTTAGTCAACCAACAGGTTCGTCCACTTCCCTGCCCATGAAATGCACGTTTCTTCAGCTACTATGTCGGCTCTAATGTCCTCTTTTATTTCAGCCTGGAATAACTGATGATTTTTGGCCACTTGGGGGCAGCAGAAACAAGATGTGAACACAACATTTACGTATCATCAACCTGATATGACATGTTAGAAAACAGCTGCTCATTTACACATCCAACAGTTACAGAGCAGCATCAGCACTTATTTGGAGTCGTTTCTCTGGCAACCTGGTGAATGTAAGGCCACACCCACACTCAGTTTTGTAGTTTTAAAAAACAGAGACCTTTGGAAATGATGACGTAGACCCACCTACCGTCGCTCTCTGATTGGCTCTCATCAGCCTCGACTACCAGTGAATACAACAAGGATAATGAATTACAAGCATTACTGACCTTGTTGTCTTTGCTAGCAGCTGTGTGTCCAGTTAAATTCTGCATTTTAACTCTATAGCTGTCTTTGCTGTTCCTCTTTCTAGTATTTTCTGCAACTAATCAACTGCAGAGTAGACAATCTGCTTCCTGTTTACACCAGCTTGTGCAAGCCCAGTGTTTGTGAATGGTCATGTATGTATGTGTTTTCAGGTGCAATTGTATGGATGGAGATCATTTCTGAGACGGAGCTAAAATGGTCGTCTGGAGGGAGATTTTCATTTTAAATCGCAGTAAATACGGATTAGTGTGGACGTAGCCTAAGTCCAATATCCCCTCTTTTTTATAGCTCCGTTTTTGGTCTCCACCAGCTCCTGACGGAGGATTTTTAATTCCAAAAAGCAACCGAGTCTTAACATCTTTTTAAACACTGGATGCGCAATAAGCTTGTCTGTTTTTATCTGACCTGGTTCTTCACTGGCGTCACCATCCCCTTCTTGCGGTAGTCGACAGATTTGGGAATCCTGGACACCTTATCATCCAGAGCCATGGTGAAGCTGCGCTCGCGGTTATTGGGGATCTGCAGGCCGGTCATCTTCTCAACCACTTCCTCTGACGTCTGCATGAACAGAGACACAGTTAACGTTACATTTTACATCCTGGCTCAGGTCATTAGGGACGCTGCTGAGCTTCTGTGTTACATACTTCAAAAAAAGAAGAAGTGCAACAGCAGGCTGAGTTTCTAGATCAAACACATAACAAGCAACCGAGAGTGTAGAGGTTAACGGTTCCAGGTTGTATTTTGCTGAAAGTGGATGGTATGAAACTTTCCTTGGTTCCTGGAATAATCCTGTGAGATAAAAAATGTTTTGGGGCAAGAACAAGAGAGGGGGGCAGGGAGGATTTATTTTTAGACTTAAGACAAGGACAAGTAAAAGAAGATATGAGAGAGGGAGGATTTGACTCAGCAGGGTGACGGAGGATGAAAAGTATTTCATGAAGAGATGGGTTTAACACAGTTTACTCCAAAGTGAAATGTCAGTTTTCTGTGTTGTACAAATGTCAAAAAGTGACACAAGGAGAGGTGTAATAGTGAACATGAAAGATTTATAAAACAACAACATGAAAGAGGGAAATGCAGACGAAGGAGGAATTAAAAGAACAGACTTCTCTATTGTTTTCTGGCTGTCACAATGAAACTGCTGCTTATATGACGTGATATAATCTGAATTCCCCAGTGCAGTGTTTTCATCACAGCTCAGCCAGTGAGCAGAAAGATCATTAATGGAAGAAATACGCACCATCTGTTAATTTCTTTCATTTCACTTAAGTGCTTCCAGTAAAACTAAACGAAAATGGAAACTCATCCTTCATTTCCAGCCACCTGTTCCTACATAAACATGAAACTGGCCATTAATCCAGAGTGTGGATACGTGTACGTGCTCCTGTCACTGATAAATAAACTCCCAGCACCAGTGACGCTGCTTTTACACACCCGTTTGGTTGTTACAGGCGGCATCTTCATGTAAAAACAACCGTCAGTCATGACCTGCACTGACATACATATCACTGACTACAGCTGCAACTGATGCAGAAAACAAACATGACAGCAGCTAAAAGCCTGAACTGATGATGGAAAAAAAAACAAAACAAGGGAATATTTGACACTTAGCAGCTGATTTTCAGAGACTTTAACCACAGTCTCTCCAATGAGAATCAAACACGTTTGGTTTCATGTGTACGATGTGAGACACTGAAAATGAAACAACCTCAGTTTATGCTCTGAATGCACCCTGAGCTCATACTGCAGCAATTAGTCTATTTAACTGATTGGCCCATCGACAGAAAATAAATAGGCCACTGCTTTCATAATTCAATAATCGAATTAATAATTTTTTGAGCAGAAATTTGAAACATTAGCTGGTTCCAGCTTCCCTGACGCTTTTCTTCGTTGTGCATGATTGTGAACTGAATCTAAGACATTTGAAAACGTCATCTCGGGTGGGGAGAAATTGAAGCGAGCAGTCGTCACTATTTTCTATAATTCAATAATGAAAACAATTGTTAGTTGAGTTTTTGTTTGGAAAACAGGTACAGAAGATGTATCCTCAGGCTACTTGTCGTGGCAGTTGGTAATTTTTTACTTCATTAACCTGAGACAGCTGCCTCAGTGTTGGCACCACAGCAGCTGGGCTGAGTGAAGCGATATGATGGATACAATCCAAGAACAGTGGGAACGGTGGCTTGATTGGTTTTTGGGGAGATGCCTCAGTTCAGTCAAAACTGCGCTATTGTCACATAATGGAATTGGAATATGATAAAACAAAAACAAGAGGGAAACTCATCACAGTCATTGTTATTGTGAATGTTGCTGTCAGTTAATACTGGTGATACTGGTTATAGTGGTGATCTGCCTGCTCCTGATGACGCCAGGATCAAACTACGTGAGATTTATGTTTTTCAAGATGGTCACTGTGTCAGATTAGATGATTATAACCAATCACTTGGCTAGTCTTTCTGTCAGGGTCCGTCCATTGTCTTTCCCCTATGTCAGGACATTATTGGGCTGATATCAGACGTTCGATCGCTCGACCTTGCTGCGGACCTGCCTCTGTTTGTCCGTACTCACCATGTCTCCCAGGTGGTTCATCCCCATCTCGTAGGAGTGAATGCCCAGCGCTGCCTCCTGGTTGTGGGCCTCGATCATGCGCATGTTCTTCTCCCAGATGGCCCTGCGGATCCCCTCCTCATCCTGAATCAAACAAAAGTACGGGTGTCAATTTTTTGTCAAATTCAAAAAACAAAAACTGAACAGAACATAAAATGAGATTAGCTGCGTAAACCCCTGTGATGAACGCGTTCAGGCTGCTGAAAGGAACAAACAGCTTTTACATCTGGTCTCATGAACATCTGAAATAAACACCTGGTAAATATGAAGTGATCGCACAATAATTCCTGACAGAATCACCTGAGGGCGTCATTTAACACATGAGAGTCTTTCAGTGGATTATGGGATCAGTTTTCAGACAACTGAAGGACTGAGGCTCCAGCGCCTTCACTGGGTCACAGTTGCATGCTGGTCCTTCTCACCTGACACATATGAACTTCATAACAAATATTCCTCTGTCACCTATACCTCAGTATTAAATTTTATTTCCATCCTTTCACTAACACTTACTTCGCTAACACCTGACAGCTGAAAGAAAATGAATCTGGGCAAATAGGGCAAATTTACATTTTAATTAGCAAAGACAGAAAGCTGCCCCATTTCATTAATTAGGCCAATTAAATCAGTGCACACACACACACACACAACAATCTTCTCTAGTGCAGCTTGTGTACAGCAACAAATTTGTCCAGTTCTATTGAAACTTATGTTTATATTTACATCCCTTCACCACCACGTGTGGCTGAGAAATATCTGTGTGAGAGTAGGACTTTATATTTATATGATGTCAGTGCTGCTTAAACATTATATACATGCAATGTGAGAATGAGATACATTCTCATGGTTGGTTACCTAAAAACATCCAATGCTCTGCTTAGTATTCATGGTCTTAACAACCATTAGCATAACTATGATCATTATTTCTATCCTTTCCAGTAATGGAAAATGCAAATCATGCGAGGAGACTGATTCTATTACATTGATGTCAGTTCAAGGAAGGTTGAAGTGGTGGAGGAATACTGATTAAAGAGAGAGAGAGAGAGATGTGTTGTCTTTTCTGCTGACTACGCGTGGATATAAATAAACACCCACGTAATCATCATATGAATGCACACACATATGAAAATTAATAAATGCATGATGTCCACACAGAAACAACATCCTGCGCATGAACCACAGGAACATGCAGGACTGTAGATAAACTGCACACACACACACTACACACACACACACACACACACACTACACACACACACACACACACACACACACACACACACACACACACACACACACACTATACAGCTGCAGAACTGGTGACCTCTGGCTGGAGGTGAATAGTGAAGGGATAACAGATGCTCAGCGAGCGCCCAGGAAGTACATTTGCAGTCGGCTCTGCTTTAACACCAGATAAACTACATTTCCTTCCCTTTTCACAGCCAGGAAATAAAACACATAAATAAATAATTTTTTTCTTTAAAAAAAAAAAAAATAGAGTCTGGGAAATTTTAGAGACAATGAAACTGAAACAGTAAACCTGAGTCACAGGTGAGAGGAATTTCCACCATTCCACTGACATTTGTGGCAGCTGGTCATGGTTAGATTGCCAGTACAATATCAAAACTAATGGCTTAAATTAAAAACTAAATCATCAAGCAAGGATGAAGCATCACCATGAGATTTAAGTTGATAAACCTGAGGCCCTAATTCTTCCTGGTGAATCCAAGTAAATAAAAAGATGAAGAAAAGTGGGTCTACAGCCTTTTGAGAATGAACTTTTGTGAATTACTGGCTAAGGATGAGAAAGATGAAGAAAAGTAAATTCTCATTGTGCATGTCCTGCTTTACTTTTAGCTACTGCGTTCTCTAACTCCATCTGTCTTGTTTCCACTCCGGGCCAAAACACGGAAGTAGAGCAACCAGTGCCGGCCCCACATTTGTCGCTTTTCCAGTCGACTGTGTTTCCCTCAGCGTTTACAATACACAGCCTGGCTATGGAAAACATATGCTGTAAAGATTCACACTTAATGATGTTAGATAACACTCTAACTTGTAGTGAGGGAGTAGCTGCTTTGGGTTGTGGACAAATCGTACATACAGTACAGTAGTAGTGCATGTAGTATCTTATAATAACTTAAAGCCACCTGGATAATGCCACAACATGTGGATGGTGCAAGCATCAACAAAATGTTCACTGACAACAGGTTTAATTTAACTTTTTGTTAAGGTTAGATAAAGATCACAGCCTTTTGTCAATTGCTGAAAGAGTCAGAAGTGACTTAGGGTTATGATACATGTTTATGGTCCCTGGCATCAAAGTCCTGCACTTCATTTGTCTCTCATTGTCTCCAATCACCTCCTGAAGAAGCTTCCTGAACTACTAAACATGTTACCAGGGAAAATAATCATGGCAGCAATGTTATTTCTTTGCAAAAAAATAATTGGGAAAAACAAATTCATGGTCGGACTATATAAATGGAATTTATTGGAGACACTAATCCACTATTTGTTGGTGCACTTTGGCTTTAGGGAAAACTTTCAACTTTCAAGAAAACACTCAACAGTAGATATTCCTCGTTACCAGTTGAACTATATAACGACCTAGACATGGACTATTTTTGCCTCTGCAAATACACCAGAAGACAAAACAATTCAGGTTTTCCAGTTGGTGCTAACGTCACAAAATCAGTCAATATGCTGATGATGCACTATTATTCACTCAAACACCATGAATAACAATAGATGCACTTTGACAGTCTGAAACATCTTTTATAATACTTTGTGGCCAAAATGAAATAGATAAAAATCCCAGTGCAGTTTTTCAGTTGTGCAAATAGAATTTATGAAGTAACAATTATCCACTGAATGACCTTCTCTACCTCTGTAATCCTAATGTTTTAAAAACAGTCTAACTTTTCCTCTCTCTCATCTGGACCAATGGTATATCTTGCTGTTTTTATTGTGTTGATTTTACAGTCAACAATAAATCCCTACATCTGCTCTAATCTTTGAAATGAAAAAGGGATGACGAGCTATTTTGATAATTTCATTGACAAAATTAGCATTCATGTGACACTGAACGCCAGCAAACAGACAGAACAATAAAATGCGGCAGATGGAGATTTGGAAGTGACGTCAAGTTACTTCAAACTCAAACAGGGAACATCTGCTTTGTTTAATGTTCTCTCCGCAGGTCGGCATCCTCCCAAATAAATGTCCACCAGACAGCAGAGAGAGAGAGAGAAAGAGAAAGAGAGAGTGGAGCCCAACACTGAACTGACTGGCTGATAAATTGAGTCAGATGTAGACAGACAGTGAGTCAAACACAAACATGTCCATGTTGAGCAACTCACTGAAGCACAAACAGAGAGAGTGAGAAGAGGGAACAAACAAAGCTTGATAAGAAGAGATGGAAGATAAATACACAGACTGCTATGAAACAACTGAGACCCGAGCTGTAATGAAACTTTGACATCGTTCCCCATTAATGTCACTATGATCTTTCCTTCTGTCACTCTGTGCCCCCCGCGCCCCCCTTGTCCTGACTCTTAAATAAACTTCCTTTATATTGGTTTTGTGCAAAATCCCACCTTGGACTCAGAGCTGAATTTATGGTAATGAAATATGAATCTTAACCACACACACACACACACACACACACACACACAAGTCCACAGAGTCATTGAAGTGTGCAATTTATAAATTAATACATGTTGTTTTATCTCTTATCTTTCCTTTTCACTGTCCAGCAGTTGTGCAATCATGTTTTCTCCAGCTGAAGAAAACATCCAGAAAAACCAAACGACTGTCGATACAGAAGAGTAAGTTTTGAGAGGTGGAAACATTGTGGTTTTAGATATAAGCACCAAATGTTTGTTTGTTTTTTTAATCCTACTAGTCATGACAGATAGTGTCATGAATACATTTCCTTTTGACCTTTGTTGGCTTTGGAAGTCTCTACCTCTTATGTCAAACTTGAAAAATCGTTTTTTTAATCTAAACAACATTTTATATTGGACTCTTTTATGACATTTTCTTTTGTGGTTTTCAATCTTTATCTCCACACTTCTTCCTGTTGATTTCTACTTTCATTTTAAAGCCCTTTGCCACTTCCTGTGGACTAAAGTAAGTAGACAAAGTAAATAGACACTCACCAGGCCATTGTACTCTTTCCTGTGTGTGATCTTCCACTGCTCCCACTGGGCGTCCAGAGAGGCTTCATCCAGATGACCCAGAGCTGAGGCCGCCAGCAGCACCACGCACACAAACGACAACATCCTGGAAGAATAACACACACACACACACACAACTTCATGTTTTACATATACACAACAAACCAGTGCTCAAGTACATGTGAGACCTGTATCAACCTTTATACTAAGAGTTGGGAGCTGGCTGCAAGAGTCAAACCTGCTTCACTAAATAAAATATGAAATGAAACATTACTTGTATTGCCCCATTGCTTTGTATGGGATTCTGTGGAGTGGACCGATAGCATGCTACTCTGGTTTTTATTTCCATGGAAACCCTCAAGCAGCAGATTTTGGACAAAATACTTGCAGAGCAGTCCAGCGGTCAATGGCGCAAACCAAACAACTGCTGGACTGAGACCAGTTTCCACATAGCCGGGAATAAAATTCTGGGGAAAATACTGAACTCATTATTGTGGATTTATATTTTGTTTTGACATAAATACGATGGATACCAAAGATATCAATACCAGCCCCACTATGAAGAATCATATTAACAAACTTTTTTCTTGTGTTTGAAAAAGTTCCTTTGCTGGTATCATCTGGGATTTAGAAAAAAAATCTCTGTGCACTTTTAACTCCACACTTCAAAAACCCTTCGCTGCAGTCTGAACCTTTACTCCAACCTTTGCTTCTCTCTGTTTTCCGTCCATCTGTCATGTATCAGCTTCTCCCTGCTGTTTTCCTACATCCTGCTTCTAATCTGCATTTGTACCCGTCGCTTCCAGTAAAGGCCGCTGACCTGTTGAGTTTAACAAAACTAGCAGAAGCAGAGAACAAAAAAAAAAAAAAAAAAGTTTCCTTCAACTTTGAGGGCTGTGTAAAGTGAGCTGCTTTACATTCTCTGCTTCCTACACACCAGGATTATGTCTACCAAGGCTTCACCCTTGGGTGATTTGAACTAAATGTCTTGATTTACATAGCAGGGTCTCATGATCTGTATGCAAATAATTTACAGTTTACCTAAACCCGAAACAGTGTGTGCACAGTGAGTCATAGGAATTCTCCTGGTGACTGTTTTTCTGCAGGTTTTAGAGATGGATTTTTACAGAAAGCATCATTTTTTTGTGATCTTATCCTTTCACATGTCTCTTTTTGTAATTTTCCATGAACACTCTCAGTTTAGGCTGCAGCTCTGACTTCCCAAAAATCCTTCTATTAAGAAATGGTGCAACTGGGTCAGAATCATTCTCTAATCCTAGTCCTATTAAGACTGATTACTTTCTTAGATGGAAAAATACTTATGAGTTTATCAGAGCCTGGATTCAAAGGAAGGAAATCTTAAGAGTTAAAGTCCTTACTAGGAAATTAATGCCTGTAATAAAAGTGAGTAGCTCAGTTCAGCTCAGTCACACATAGGTTAGTTTACCTTTAGTGCAAAACATTAGTTGTCCTTTCTAACTCTGATTTTTACTAACAATATAAATTCCCCTGCGTGAGAGAAGAAATGAACAAAACTGAAAGTAAAACTCTGCACCAGGAAATCACCAAGCAATAAACTTTACCTTTCGTCCAAAGTTAAAGAGTTTCAGTGAAGTCCTGTGAGTCTGACTCCGTCTTCCTCTGCTGACAAAGTAGGTCAGTGTGTGAGTTTATATGGGTTTGGATTTTGAGGAAGTAAAATGGGAGCTCCAGGTCTTGGGGAGGAGTTTTTTTTTTCCATGGAGGGTAGTCACATCTGGTTTCACTCAAACTGCAACAATCCTCTAAACCAGATGATGTCAGGTGTCAGATTACACCTCTGAAAACTTCACCGAGGCCGAGCCCTGCACTCTGCTGCAGTCTGGGCCACAGTCCCTGCATTTTTAATAAAAACAACTTGGATTTTTTTCCCCATTCAAACCTCAGACATCACTTGGATTATTTATAAGACCATTGTCAAACATGAGGAGGAGCTTTGTTCTTGGATTTTATGCAAGTTTTAACTTGAAAGTAGTTCGTACTGCAAAATAACTAGTAACATTACTAATGAGTGCACTCTGTTTATAGGATAACCAGTTCCCGTGTCTTCGTGTTGTGCATGCAGACTCACTACCGAAACGTCTGCACCAGAAGAAGCTTCACATTCAAGTTCTGTAATAAACCTCCAAAGGAATTTCTGTTTTCTGTAATGAATAAAGAAATAAACTCTGTAGCAAGGCTTTTAAAACCGCATGCACCATAAGCAGAGAACCAACATCTTCAAAGTTCATAGATGAAATATTAATGGGGGTATTATTTTTTTTATTGTTCTTGTTTTTTTCATGCTAATGTGAAACATTGAGTGAAACACAGATCAAAAACCATGTGGGTAGAGGGAGTAGAAAGCATCACAAACCAGTTTTTTTGTGTAATATGATTGTCCACCATACACTCTGATAGTTGGAAAGGCTGATGTACATCCATTCTTTAGTTGTACAGGGCAAGCAGAGAGCAAGCGTTAATGTACCATCAGTCAGTGATTTTTGAAGTAGGTAAGTTTACGAAGCCTTTATTAGAGTATTAGTCTTTGAAACCTGCTGTAAAACAATATTCGTCTAACACTTTGTCTGAAGGAGAACTGAGAAGTGCTTTCATCTTCAGCTGTACATTGAACGGTGTTGCGTTATTAAACAGAGTTTCCCAGGCCAGAGCCATAATTATTCTCTGTACCATGTCGTCTGCTTATTGGTGGATGCACTTCCTCTTGCACTTAGTCAACGGCCTAATGTGTCAGGTCTGCGTGTATATATGAACATGTCATGTGACTCACACAGCAGTCTGGCACATGTAGTCACCCGTCTAAATATAAGAGCATCCCGTGTACCTCATATGTCCAATGATACATGGCTGTGTTGCAGCAGATTGCTCATTCATGTAATCTGAACTGAAATAGAACATGCGTATATAGGTGATACTTGTTTTTTCCAGCGCACACAGACTTGACGTCATGTTTCCCACAATGCCATCAATGTTTTATGTTTTAGACGATATCAATAATGTCGATAAAGTTTCGAGATGTGAACAAAAAGGCAATGTCAGCCATAACATTTGGTATCAGTTCATGGTCCCCAGGGGAGAAGACTCCAATCAATATTTGTGACACCTCTTTCTTTCAGCATCGACCGACATGTGAGCGACAAAGTATCTCAAACACTTTTTTTTTCCATAAAACTCGATGTGGATGTTCATGATCCAGAGAAGATGAATCCTAATGACTTCTCCTGTGGCACCAACATCAGGCTAAAACCTCCAATTCTTTACACAAGAAACAATCAGAATCTAATGATCAGATATTTTACAGAGATATTTTACACATTCATGCTCCTCAGAGGACGAACACATTTCATTTTGGACACTCAAACATGTGTTTTCTGTGCTGTATAAATAAACTTCACTCGTACCAGAGTGTGAGATATGCTCACAAGCTACTTCACATATACACTCACAGAGCACTTTATTAGGAACACCTGCTTATTCAGAAGGTTATCTAATCAGCCAATCAAGCAGCAGCAGCGCAGTGAATAAAATCCTGCAGATATAGGTCAGGTGCTTCAGTTATCTTTTTCATTGCACTGTATATTGAGCTATTGCTGAACAACTGGGACAAGTGTAAAACACAGTGTAACGGTGGTGCAGGTAGAGAAGAGTCATGGAGTCAGCCATCACCTTCCACTGGTCACACCAGACCATAGATTCAGTGTGTCAAACTGAGCGAGGATGCACTTTAATGGTCTTTAATAATAACTTTAAATTTGCAAAAGCAAAAATGTTTTATTTCATCTTACAAAAGTAACACTTTAGCTTTATCATACACTGATTTTGTAAAAGAAAAACTGAACAGTCAACATGTTGTTTGTTCCCAGCACTTTTCATAATGTGGGGAATNCGAGGGGAGAAAAAAAAAAACGCAAAGTGATCAAAAAGTTGTTGTTGTTGTTGTTGTTGTTTGAGTCGCTCTTGTGTCACACACTGAACTTTTGCTGTATATTCTACAAATAAGGAAAGACAAAGTTGAAATAATAGAATCTGGAGATGAGATAAATTATTACATTTTCTTATTTACATTATTTACATTTTACATTTATAACTTTGCCTCCTCCACTCAGACTAGTTTCAGGTTACATCCCTGTTCATCCAGAGTCATATTAAATATAAAATATAAATATATATATATATATACGTATATTTTGTCATAATTGCTGTGAAAGTCAAAAAAGTGTTGTGTGTGG
>NW_019174347.1:1525269-1526085 GCF_002260705.1 Seriola dumerili
GCTCATTCATGTAATCTGAACTGAAATAGAACATGCGTATATAGGTGATACTTGTTTTTTCCAGCGCACACAGACTTGACGTCATGTTTCCCACAATGCCATCAATGTTTTATGTTTTAGACGATATCAATAATGTCGATAAAGTTTCGAGATGTGAACAAAAAGGCAATGTCAGCCATAACATTTGGTATCAGTTCATGGTCCCCAGGGGAGAAGACTCCAATCAATATTTGTGACACCTCTTTCTTTCAGCATCGACCGACATGTGAGCGACAAAGTATCTCAAACACTTTTTTTTTCCATAAAACTCGATGTGGATGTTCATGATCCAGAGAAGATGAATCCTAATGACTTCTCCTGTGGCACCAACATCAGGCTAAAACCTCCAATTCTTTACACAAGAAACAATCAGAATCTAATGATCAGATATTTTACAGAGATATTTTACACATTCATGCTCCTCAGAGGACGAACACATTTCATTTTGGACACTCAAACATGTGTTTTCTGTGCTGTATAAATAAACTTCACTCGTACCAGAGTGTGAGATATGCTCACAAGCTACTTCACATATACACTCACAGAGCACTTTATTAGGAACACCTGCTTATTCAGAAGGTTATCTAATCAGCCAATCAAGCAGCAGCAGCGCAGTGAATAAAATCCTGCAGATATAGGTCAGGTGCTTCAGTTATCTTTTTCATTGCACTGTATATTGAGCTATTGCTGAACAACTGGGACAAGTGTAAAACACAGTGTAACGGTGGTGCAGGTAGAGAAGAGTCATGGAGTCAGCCATCACCTTCCACTGAGATC